>NC_057799.1:646865241-647165241 GCF_018294505.1 Triticum aestivum | reverse complement strand
ATCGATGCCCCCTCCGGCGGAGCTCCGGAACAGGCCCCAAGATGGGATCTCATGGGTACAGAAGGTTGCGGCGGTGGAATTAGGTTTTTGGCTCCGTATATGGTAGTTTGGGGGTACGTAGGTATATATAGGAGGAAGAATTACGTCAGTGGAGCAACATGGGGCCCACGAGGGTGGGGGCGCGCCTACCCCCTGGGCGCGCCCTCCTACCTCGTGGCCGCCTCGTTGCTTCCTTGACGTCCACTCCAAGTCTCATGGATTGTGTTTGTTCCAAAAACGATTCACCCGAAGGTTTCATTCCATTTGGACTCCGTTTGATATTCCTTTTATGCGAAACACTGAAATAGGCAAAAAAACAACAATTTGCACCGGGCCTCCGATTAGTAGGTTAGTCCCAAAAATAATATAGAAGTGCATAATAAAGCCCATTAAACATCCAAAATAGATAATATAATAGCATGGAACAATCAAAAATTATAGATACGTTGGAGACGTATCAAGGCCCCATGCTTATGGTGTGACAATCTGGGTGCCACCTATCTTTCTGCTAACCCAATATTTCATGCAAGAACAAAACATATCAAAATAGACTTTCATTTTGTCAGAGAAAGAGTTGCAGAAAAGAAGTTGGACATTCGGTTCATTCGATCTCAAGATCAAGTTGCAGATGGCTTCACTAAAGCCTTGTCTACTAGAAGTTTTGAAGAATTTAAGCATAATCTCAACTTGTCCAAGTTGTGATTATGGGAGGGTGTTAAACAACATGATGGTCAGGTTCCAAGGGGCGCACCACGCGCCGGTTATGTTGAGATAAGTCTCGGGCTAGGTTTGTTAGAGTATATGATTGTAATCTTTTCATCTTTATCTTATCTCTACTTTCCTTGAACCCCAAGATGTAATCTCCAAACTTGTATGCTTATCAGGGATATGCCCCTGCCTATATTAACACGAAACCGTCGCCTCGAGAGAGGTACGACGTTCTCCGCTTCTTCACATTTTCAGAGCATTATACTTGCTGGTGTCTTGATGAGGGAGGAACAAGTAGAGAACTTCAGGTAGGTTTTTTAGTGAGTTCCTGCAGATGATGGGGGGCTTGCACGAAAGACTATTCTGACAGGTGAGTCAACTACAGTTTTTTCACAAACCATGTTTATGAAAAGAATGTTCAAGTTCCTTTAGAACGATCATATATATGAATAGTTTGTTGGATCTAACTCTTTTCATTCATGGTTGTAGATCAGAATAGAGCAGCATTACTTGAATCACGTTGACAAGATCGATATCCTTCTCCAGGAGGGTTCGGATGCGGCTCTGAAGAGTCTGCACTTCATCAACTGATCCCCAGTCTAGCCCCTTATTAATCCATGATGCAAGATGTAACGGAGGGCCAGAACGGAATGCAGGTGTAGCTGCCCACTTAGTACCGCGGGGTTCTGTGACATGAAACCACTCCCGCTGCCATTGGTTAGAAGTTTCGGTAAAAGAGCCCTTTGGCCAGAGAGCATTGGTAAGCTTGCTCACTACAGCACCGCCGCACTCCGTTTGTTTCCCATCGATCACCTTCGGCTTCACACTAAAGGTCTTGAGCCATAAGCCGAAGTGTGGGGGAATTCAGAGAAAGGCCTCACACGTGATGATAAACGCCGAAACTTGGAGGAAACAATCTGGGGCTAGATCATGAAAATCTAGTCTGTAATAAAACATGAGCCCCCGAACGAAGGGGTGAAGAGCGAACCCTAGCCCTCGGAGGAAGTGAGAGATGAATACGACCTTCTCGCTGGATCTGGGAGTCGGAATAACCTGCCCTTGAGTAGGAAGCCTGTGGGGGATCTCCGCGGTCAGGTATCTGGCCGCCCGAAGCTTCGCGATGTCCTCCTCTGTAACGGAGGAGGCAACCCATTGGCCCTGTGGGCTGGGTCCGGACATGGTTGGGAAGCTTGGGGCAATGAAGTCGAACCTTGAGCGCTAGAACTCGAGGTTGGAAAGGCTAAGGAGAGGTTTGGCGTAAAAAAAGATGGCCCTTGGCTCCTTTATAAAGGCAACAGGTATCGAACGCCTCCTCCTAAGCCTGAAAACTTGCCTATTCCTAAGGAATCTTTCTAATGGTTGGATTACCCACGCTCGTATTGATGAGAATCCCGCAATAAGGGGACACAATCTCTGCTTCGACAAGACGTGCCGATAAAAACCACGCCTCGAAACGTTGAACGGCAGGACAGGAAACGGTGTGAAATAATGACCGAGCAGGCGTGATGTCACGTTGCAAAAAGTTGTCGGAAGATTGGACTCGTAAAAATATTATGTTCTCTACGGTTGTGTGCGGTACTTGTGTTGCAGATCCGGACACGTTTGTCCGAAGACTATCTTGGAGTATTTGGGAGAGGGAACTACTGAGGGAGTCCGAAGACTATCTTGGAGTTCAGGGGCTACTGAGGGAGTCCTGGACTAAGGGGTCCTCGGGTGTCCGGCCTATTAGCCATGGGCCGGACTGATGTCCTATGAAGATACGAAGACTGGAGACTCTCACCCGTGTCCGGATGGGACTCTCCTTGGCATGGAAGGCAAGCTTGGCGATCAAATATGAAGATTTCCTTCTCTGTAACCGACTTGATGTAACCCTAGATCCCTCCGGTATCTATATAAACCGGAGGGCTTAGTCCAGATCGACATATATAGATAACCATAGTCATACAGGCTAGACTTCTAGGGTTTTAGCCATTACGATCTCCTGGTAGATCAACTCTTGTAATACTCATATTCATCAAGATCAATCAAGCAGGAAGTAGGGTATTACCTCCATAGAGAGGGCCCAAACCTGGGTAAACATTGTCTCCCCCTCTCCTGTTACCATTGATCCTAGACGCACAGTTCGGGACCCCCTACCCGAGATCTGCCGGTTTTGACACCGACAGTCGGGCCATTACCGATGCAAAGAGAAACTGCGCAAGTGAAAAGGAGAAGAAGAAGTTGCAGCGCATGTTAGAGGATCATAAGAAATTGTTGTACCCGAATTGCGAAGCTGACAAGAAAAAGCTGGGCACCACACTGGAATTGCTGCAATGGAAGGCAGAGAATGGTGTATCTGACAAGGGATTTGAAAGTTGCTTGTAATGATAAAGAATATGCTTCCAAAGGACAACGAATTGCCCGAGAGTACGTACGAAGCAAAGAAGGTTGTCTGCCCTCTAGGGTTAGAGGTGCAGAAGATACATGCATGCCCTAATGACTGCATCCTGTACCGCGGTGAGTAAAGGGATTTGAACGCGTGCCCGGTATGCGGTGCATTGCGCTATAAGATCAGCTGCGATGACCCTGGTGATCTCGAGGGCGAGCGCCCCAGGAAGAAGATTCCTACCAAGGTGATGTGGTATGCTCCTATAATACCACGGTTGAAACATTTGTTCCAAAACAAAGAGCATGCCAAGGCGATGCGATGGCACAGAGAAGACCGTAAGAAAGACGGAAAGTTGAGAGTACCCGCTGACGGGTTGCGGTGGAGAAAAATTGAGAGAAAGTACAGGGAGGAGTTTGCAGGTGACGCAAGGAACGTATGGTTTGGTCTAAGCGCAGATGGCATTAATCCTTTTGGGGAGCATAGCAGCAACCATAGCACCTGACCTGTGACTCTATGTATGTATAACCTTCCTCCTTGGTTGTGCATGAAGCGAAAGTTCATTATGATGCCAGTGCTCATCCAAGGCCCTAAGCAACCCGGCAACAACATTGATGTGTACCTAAGGCCATTAGTTGAAGAACTCTTACAGCTGTGGAATGGAAAAGGTGTACGTGCGTGGGATGAGCACAAACAGGAAGAATTAGACATAAAGGCGTTGATGTTCGTGACCATCAGTGATTGGCCTGCTCTCAGTAACCTTTCAGGACAGACAAACAAGGGATACCGCGCATGCACGCACTGTTTGGATGATACCGACAGTATATATTTGGATAATTGTAGGAAGAATGTGTACCTGGGACATCGTCGATTTCTTCCGAGCAGGCATCCCGTAAGAAAGAAAGGCAAGCATTTCAAAGGTGAGGCGGATCACCGGACGAAGCCTCGCCACCGTACTGGTGCTGATGTACATGATATGGTCAAGGATTTGAAGGTAATCTTTGGAAAGGGTCCTGGCGGACAACCTGTTCCGAATGACGCTGACGGACGCGCACCCATCTGGAAGAAGAAATCTATATTTTGGGACCTGCCCTATTGGAAAGACCTAGAGGTCCGCTCCGCAATCGACGTGATGCACGTGACGAAGAATCTTTGCGTTAACCTGCTTGGCTTCTTTGGCGTGTATGGGAAGACAAAAGATACACCGGAGGCACGGGAGGACCAGCAACATATGCACAGAAAAGACGGCATACATCAGGGTCATGCCAGCTATGCTCTTACCAAAGAAGAGAAGGAAATCTTCTTTGAATGCCTGCTCAGTATGAAGGTACCGTCTGCCTTCTCGTCGAATATAAAGGGAATAATAAATATGGCAGAGAAAAAGTTCCAGAACCTAAAGTCTCACGACTGCCACGTGATTATGACGCAACTGCTTCCGGTTGCATTGAGGGGGCTTCTACCGGAAAATGTTCGATTAGCCATTGTGAAGCTATGTGCATTCCTCAATGCAATCTCTCAGAAGGTAATCAATCCAGAAATCATACCAAGGTAGGTTAGAGAATGATCTGGTGCAATGTCTTGTCAGTTTCGAGTTGGTATTCCCACCATCCTTCTTCAACATCATGACGCATGTCCTAGTTCACCTATGCGAAGAGATTAACATTTTGGGTCCTGTATTTCTACACAATATGTTCCCCTTTGAGAGGTTCATGGGAGTCTTAAAGAAATATGTTCATAATCGTGCTAGGCCAGAAGGAAGCATCTCCAAGGGCCATGAAAATGTGGAGGTCATTGAGTTTTGTATTGACTTTATTCCCGACCTTAAGCTGATTGGTGTTCCTGAATCGCGGCATAAGGGCAAACTGGATGGAAAAGGCACGCTAGGAGGGGATCAAATAATATGTATGGACGGGCATTCTCTCACTCAAGCACACTACACAGTTCTACAGAATTCTGCCTTGGTGGCTCCGTATCTGGAGGAACACAAGAATTTTCTACGCTCCAAACACTCGTAGCAGTCTGACGACTAGATTACACGTGAAAAAACGGGGACTTTCGCCGGTTGGTTGCAGACACGTGCCATGCATGATGCCGCTATTGAAGATGACATGTACTTGCTGTCCCAGTTACCATCTTCCAATATAATGACTTTCAAAGGGTACGAGATAAATGGGAATACATTTTACACGATCGCCCAAGATAAAAAGAGCACCAACCAAAACAGTGGTGTCCGCTTTGATGCAGCAACCAAGACGGAAAAGGAAACATATTATGGTTACATAGAGGACATATGGGAACTTGACTATGGACGTGGTTTGAAGGTCCCTTTGTTTTGGTGCAAATGGGTCAATATGACACGAGGCGGGGTAACGGAAGACCCGCAGTACGGAATGACAACAGTGGATCTCAACAATCTTGTGTATTGCAGACGAACCATTCGTCCTAGCCAATGATGTGGTGTAGGTTTTCTATGTGAAGGACATGTCTACCAAGCCGAGAAAAAGAAAAGATAAGGAAGCGAATACATCATACGATGAGCCAAAGCGCCACATAGTTCTTTTAGGGAAAAGAAACATCGTGGGAGTGGATGACAAGACAGACATGTCAGAAGATTATGAAAAGTTTGATGAAATTGCTCCCTTCACAGTGAATATTGACCCGAGCATCCAGTTAAATGATGAAGATTGTCCATGGCTACGGCGCAAAGGGACACACGCGAAGAAAAAATTTCACACCCAAAGATCCCACTCTGGGATGTGACCGGCTTCACTGTCATCACTTTCTTCTCTAGTGAGTTTCTGGACTTATATATCTGCAAAGTCCCACTTTGGACAAACCGTAGGGAATCTTTGTAATAGTTAGGGTGCTTATGTGTTTTGGCATTTGAAACATGTACTTTTTGTGCGTTTAGTATGCACCATTCAAAGCCACGTCATCAACTTTCAACCCTTTCTGACATCATTTGTTATTTTTCATGCATTTACTGATTTTTTGAGCTAAATGACCCTGAAATTGAAAAGCGCTACAAATGAACTCTGAAAAGGTTGAAAGTTGGCATGGTATCATCAGTTCACCCACATATCATGTGCAAAAAAGTAGAGAGGGTTACGGCAAAAACTGGATGCACTTTTTGTACAAAATGGACAATCTCTTTCGAAGTATCAGGGTTTCAGACAAAAACTCATTTGTTACAAAGGCATTTCATTTTTTAATAACCTAAGTATTACCAAATTGAATATAATGATAATACACGCTAATATTAAACATAAGAAAAAAGAATCACTGAAAAATCTATTTTTAAAGTTAAGTTATTCACAAACTAGTGATTCACACAAATTTCAAATAATTCAAATTTAAACTATTCAAATTTGAAAACTACTAGCACTAACAGAAAGTTTGTAATTTTTTGTACCTAAAGCAAAAATATTCACAAAGAAACTCTAAATACAGCAAAAAACAACCCAGAAATAAATAAAAGATTTTAAAGAAAGCAGAAAATAAAAAAACTAAATAAAAAAGCTCACCTACTGGGCCACAGTGGCCTGCATACGACTAGAAACCCAACTTGTAGTTGGGCCAGGATGCAGGCCCGCAAGCCCAATAGGCCAAACAGGGTAGAGTAACAGAGTTAGGCCGAGAAAGCATGCATTAGAGAGGAGCTCAATGCAGTGCCCGCGCCGGGGCTTATAAACAGGTCTTGTGGTTCCTCAACTAGCGATGTGGGACTAAACTTGCCACACCGCAACTGTGCCAGCGCACCACCTTTAGTACCGCGTGGTGGCTCCAACCGGTACTAAAGGGGGGGTCTTTAGTACCGGTTGGACCACCACCCGGTACTAAAGGCCTGCCCTTCCCGCCGCTCCGCCTGGCCAAAATTGACCTTTAGTACCGGTTGGTGGCTCCAACCGGTACTATAGGCCCATCCTATATAAACAAAACTTACGAATTTCATCAGTTTTCATCTCCTCTGCTTCTTTTCCTCTGCCCCGTCGCCACCCCCGTTGCTGCCCCGTCGGTCGACGCCCCCGTCGCCACCCCCCATCGTCGCCCCTGTCGCTGCCCCCGTCAACGCCCCCATCCCCGTCGCCGTCCCCGTCGCCGCCCGTAGCCGCGTCGTCCCCGTCGCCACCCGTCGCCATCCCCGTCGTCACCGCCCGTCGCCGTCCCCGTCGCCCCCCGTCGTCGCCGCCCGTCGTCGTCCCCGTCTCGCCTCGCCTCGCCGGTGAGCTCCTGCCCCGCCATGGCCACACACACACACATTGTTACTTACAAAAATGTTAGTAATTTTTATGTTTTTTAGTTATAGAAATGTTAGAAATTTTTCTGTTTTTTAGTTATAGAGATGTTAGAAATGTTAGTTATATAGAAATGTTAGAAATTTTAGAAATGTTAGTTTTAGCAAGATGAATTAGATTAATTTCAAATTGTTAGACGATGATCGATGTTTTTTTAGTTCCTTATAATTTTAGTTATAGAAATTTAGAATTTGCATATAGAATTTTGACATATGCAACGATATAATTTTTTAAATTTGTATATAAGAAATCACAATCCAATCATTTAAAAATGTTACTTTTGCGGCATATAGTATTTGTTCTCGACGATGCCCGGCCCGCATCCTCGTCGTCGACCCGTTTGCGATGAAGTCCTGCTTCAGAGGACCCATGTCCGGGACTGGGCTCCGCCGGGCTGGCACTGGGAGGTGCTACCTTCAGGGGCTCGCCGCTTGGTGAGGAACCCGGCCCCGGGTCCCGTCGTCGACCTTGAGCTCCTTTGGTGGCGTTCGCGTGGGCCACTTTCGGTGCGGAGGGAGCCGGCCCCGCCGGAGGTGGTACGTCGCCGTGTCAGGGAGGAGGACGAGCACGTCCGTCGCTACATGGCTGCTGTGGACGTCAGGTTCTCCAATACCTGGCAGGTTCTTTGGGGAGATGACCGGAGCTATGATCCTGTGAAGGTTCCTTCTCTTTGGGTGTCCACCGCCCGCGCCTCAGGAACCGCGAGTGGCCTAGATTATTCTGTAGTATTCGATCTTTATTAGCTAGCTAGCTAGTGATGTATTCGATATATAATATTCGAGACGATGTATTCGAGACTATATATATTATTCGAGACGATGTATTCGAAATTATATATATTATTCGAGACAATGTATTCGAGATTATATTCGATGATGCATATTATGTACTATGATTCAGTTTTTATATTTGAATACTAAATTATTTTATATTTCTTCTGGATTAGTTAAATAAAAGCTATGGCGGACAATACCGGCAGAGAGGGAGAAGAGGCCCTGTTCGAGATCATACGCTCCCCTCGCGGGCCAGATGATCAGAATGAAGAAGATGACGGCTCCCAATATCTGAACAATACCGGGGAGGTTGATATGATATTCGATCGCGACGACCGAATTGATGAAGTCATGAACTATGATTATGATGACGAAGGAAACGTTGATCTTGAAATAACAGAGACCGGCGAGGTATATTTATATAAGCAGGCATCTGGTGATCATCGCATATTTTAAATGATTTGAAGATATATTAACGAATCGATCTTTCTTCTTTCAGCTCTCCGGATCGAGCAAATCTTCTACAGGCAGCAGGACAGTGCGAGGCCCGACCAAAAAGTTGAAGGAGGGCGTAAAGTACAATATCGAGGCCATCAAAACTAATGGCGAACCAAGCGAGCCTAAGAACATTGCGAACAAGTTCGTTCGTCGGTGCGGAGTTCTTGTGAAGGACCAACTCCCGATCTCCATTCAAGAATGGAAAGAGCGAGCAACGAAACGTCCAGATCTTACTTTTGTTGACGATAGAGCAAAATCTTTGCTTTCGGAATCTCTCATGGAACATTTCACCCTACCAGATCATTTCACAGATGCAGATGTGCAGAAAGTCAAGGACGCTGCTCTTAGGAAGATGGCAATTGCATTCAACAACCACAAGAAAACTATATGGACCAAGTACGTCAAAGGAGGAAAGAAGACTCCATAATTCAAGGGAACACTGGAGAAGCAAAGAGATCACTTGCCCGCTTTCGTGAAATTCAAGGAATCAGAAGACAGGCAAGGTTTCGAAGAAGGCATGTCTTAAAGGAGCTGAAGATAAGTTACTTGATGCAATAGAAGATGCTCGAACGGGTGTGTTCGCGCCCAACAGAGAGAACAACGAGCTTACGCGCGCCCTGGGAATACCTGAACACCCGGGAAGAACACGAGGCAAGGGCGTTGTTCCGTGGTATGAGGGATTTTCGGACTAGAACGCCAACTACAGAAACCGTGCGAGAAGGAAGATGGAGGAGGAGAAGAAGAGGAAGCTAGAGGAGGAGCAGAGGAAGCAGGAAGCAGAACGCCTTCAAGGCCTACAATCAGTGCACGCGGAGTTGGCACTCAAATTCCAGCGGCAGCAGCAGGAGATCGAGTCACTTAGCCAGGAAAGAGGGTCTCAGCAGTGGCAGCAGCTAGCGGATGATCCAGCATTGGATAGCATCGTCCCATCCATGCCGAGAAGCGGCGTGGGTTCCGC
Source organism: Triticum aestivum (assembly GCF_018294505.1). Classification (NCBI taxonomy): domain Eukaryota; kingdom Viridiplantae; phylum Streptophyta; class Magnoliopsida; order Poales; family Poaceae; genus Triticum; species Triticum aestivum. The sequence continues at coordinate 647,155,605 of NC_057799.1, read as the reverse complement.
CCCGGCGACGCACTGCTGGATAGATACCCTGTGGATGACATCATGGAGAACACTAACTATAAGCTACACTTCAAAATGAAGAACATATCCATGAAGGTGGCGGACGTCGTTGCTTATGCAAATCCCCCCGAAGCAACCTTCCATTGCAACCCAATTCCAGTCGGTGATGTCTACTACACAACCTTCTTCTTGTAGACGTTGTTGGGCCTCCAAGTGCAGAGGTTTGTAGGACAGTAGCAAATTTCCCTCAAGTGGATGCCCTAAGGTTTATCAATCCGTGGGAGGCGTAGGATGAAGATGGTCTCTCTCAAACAACCCTCCAACCAAATAACAAAGAGTCTCCTGTGTCCCCAACACACCCAATACAATGGTAAATTGTATAGGTGCACTAGTTCGGCGAAGAGATGGTGATACAAGTGCAATATGGATGGTAGATATAGGTTTTTGTAATCTGAAAATATAAAAACAGCAAGGTAACCAATGATAAAAGTAAGCACAAACGGTATTGCAATGCGTTGAAACAAGGCCTAGGGTTCATATTTTCACTAGTGCAAGTTCTCTCAACAATAATAACATAACTGGATCATATAACTATCCCTCAACATGCAACAAAGAGTCACTCCAAAGTCACTAATAGCGGAGAACAAACGAAGGGATTATGGTAGGGTACGAAACCACCTCAAAGTTATTCTTTCCGGTCAATCCATTGGGCTATTCCTATAAGTGTCACAAACAGCCCTAGAGTTCGTAGTAAAATAACACCTTAAGGCACACATTAACCAAAACCCTAATGTCACCTAGATACTCCAATGTCACCTCAAGTATCCGTGGGAATGATTATACGATATGCATCACACAATCTCAGATTCATCTATTCAACCAACACATAGAACCTCAAAGAGTGCCCCAAAGTTTCTACCGAAGAATCAAGACGAAAACGTGTGCCAGCCCCTATGCATAGGTTCATGGGCGGAACCCGCAAGTTGATCACCAAAACATACATCAAGTGGATCAATAGAATACCCCATTCTCACCACGGGTATCCCATGCAAGACATACATCAAGTGTTCTCAAATCATTAAAGACGCAATCCGATAAGATAACTTCAAAGGGAAAACTCAATCCATTACAAGAGAGTAGAGGGGGAGAAACATCATAAGATCCAATTATAATAGCAAAGCTCGCGATACATCAAGATCGTGCCAAATCAAGAACACGAGAGAGAGAGAGATCAAACACATAGCTACTGGTACATACCCTCAGCCCCGAGGGTGAACTACTCCCTCCTCGTCATGGAGAGCGCCGGGATGACGAAGATGGCCACCGGTGAGGGATCCCCCTCCGGCAGGATGCCGGAACAGGGTCCCGATGGGTTTTTGGTGGCTACAGAGGCTTGCAGCGGCGGAACTCCCGATCTATTCTGTTCCTCGAAGGTTTTAGGGTATATGGGAATATATAGGCGAAAGAAGTCGGTAATGTGAGCCATGAGGGGCCCACGAGGGTGGAGGGTGCGCCCAGGGGGGTGGGCGCTCCCCCCTGCCTCGTGCTCTCCTCGTTGATCCCCTGACGTGCACTCCAAGTCTCCTGTATTGCTTTCTTTCCAAAAATAACTTTTCCGAAGGTTTCATTCCGTTTGGACTCCGTTTGATATTCCTTTTCTACGAAACACTGAGACAAGGGAAAAACAGAAACTGGCACTGGCTCTGGGTCAATAGGTTACTCCCCAAAAGTAATATAAAAGTGCATAGTAAAGCCCATAAAACATCCAAGATGGATAATATAATAGCATGAATACTTCATAAATTATAGATACGTTGGAGACGTATCAGCCGGCTATGCTCGTGTCGTGGTTGATGAGGTGGTGGACCAATATTCGGGGCTAGAGCTTGACATTCTTGGAGGTGACGAGGAGCACACACTGGGAGAGGCCATACATCGTATCATCCTATGGAGAAAGGATTGCATCATCTTTCGAAGGCCACCGACACCGCGTCAGCCGACTCCTCCTCGAAGTCCGCCACAGCGTCAGCAGACTCCCGCTCCTCCAAGTCATTAGCCACCGCCTCAACAGAGTCCAGCTCCTTCAAGTCCACCAACGCGTCAGGCCACTCCTCCTCCTCCAAGTCCGGCACAGCGTCAGGCCACTCCTCCTGCTTCAAGTCCGCCAACGCGTCAGGCCACTCCTCCTCCAAGTCCGACACCACGTCAGGCCACTCCTCCTGCTCCAACTCAGCCACGTCAGTCGTCTCCGCTGCCTCGACAATCGCGAAAGAGAGCCGCCGCAGCTATGGTGCGTAGCTGTACAAGTCGAGGTAGTACAGGAGGTACAGGCGGAGGCAAGCGATTTCAATATGGTCCAAGCCTCGCTCCTCTTCTGCAGAGGCCTTACGACATGACCGAGGAGCAAAATGAAGCCATAGTGAAGGCCCAAGTGGACGCCCATTTTGGACCAAAACCGCCACCGCCGCCAAGGGAGAAAGTGCCTGAGGATAAGATTGACCACTTTATTCGTATGGCTAAAGCACCAGCTCCCAAGCCTGTTGACTCAGACTATGAGCGCCAAATCAGGAAGGCACATCGAGCACAACAAAATAAGGAGTCGAGCTTGAGCTCGAGCCAAGCAGCTGGTAAAAAATGCGGGAAAACCGTTCCCCAGCTGGGAGAACAGGCGACGCAATCGATCCCCCCGCTTGTTGTACCAACACATGAGAGTATCAGCGCCGGTCAGCTGGTAATAACCGACGAGCATAGAAGGCAGGCTGATGAGCTCAGTATCACTGTTGGACAACTCCTAGAGATCGAGCCCATGGATACAATTAGAGAGGAGGACGTAAAACGGAAATATGTCTGCGGCGAACCTATGGTCAAGCCTGAGGAGGTCAAGAAGCTCTCAACGAGAATGTATGAATTGCATCAATGGTACATGGAAATTTGCAAGACCCACAATCGAGAGTCCCTCATGGTGAAAGTCAAGGAAGAGGATTACTTCCATGGGACAGCTCTGTCTATTGAGTATACAGAACTGTTTCAGTTATTCAATCAAGACGCACTCGACAAATCTATCGTCAATTGCTGTTGTCTGTAAGTGATTTCTTTCTGTAATTTAAGTCTCAAGCTAGCTGTAGTGCTCTCATTGATCATTACCTGTAATTATCGTCACTATATTCTTTTCTGTGGTATTATGCAGGATGAAGATGTACGAAATGAGAAAAGGTGGACGCTATGGCATTGGGTTCATTGACCCAAATACCATTAATGAAGAGACATGGTCATATGCATGGTATCGACAAGAAGTAGAGAACAACATGCTAGAGTTCTTGAAGCGCCTTAATACCAATCGAGATATACTACTTCCTTACAACTTCCAGTGAGTCACACTGTCTTGTACTACAAATTATGTTTTTGCTTAATAGCTAGATGTTAATAAGTGTATAGGGTTTAGGGTTAGTTGATGAGTGTTATGCACATGACCGCTTAATTTATGCATGCAAATGTATGCGCATGCAGGTACCACTGGATCTTGTTAATCATTCAAGTTGATGAAGGAACAGTTGAAGTACTGGACTTACTGCTTAAAGAACCTAAAGACTACTCAATCATGAAGGAGATAGTCAACAGGTAATTTCAATCATTATTGAACTATATGTCGGCCTCTTTAGTTCGTCATTTCCTGATATCAACTAATTAATAACTCCTTTATTCATTTTCTTTGCCGGTGGGTAGGGCTTAGCAAAAGTTCATCAAAGATGTTCCAGGCCCGTTTAAAGAAAATATGTATTGGTTTCGACCCAAGGTAAGTAATTAAGTACTACTAGCTAGCTACCATCTCTTTAATTCTAGTTTCAATACCATTAATTATCATGCTTGATTAATTATTATCTGATTGAATTCTATTCTCGTAAAGGCCATGAAGCAGGCGCCGGGGACAGATTTATGTGCATACTACGTTTGCGAGAACATTCGCATGATGGCGTCCAAAAAGACCAAATCTGCTAGACAAATATGCGTACGTTTGCCAGAACACTGTTCACAATTTGGTGCATATATATCATCGAATGTCTCGGTTACAGAACCGGCACTAAAGGGCCTTACGAACCGGGACTACAGCCCAGTTCTGCACTAGTGAGTCCACCGGGTTTGAGGGCGTTTCTGGCCGGGACCCTTTCGTCAGTCCGACGTGGCGGGCATGCCCGAGCGCCCCCATATCCGTCACATATTTGGGCTGGATATGGGTGCTACCTATTGAGCATGCGTTGGTTTTCCCTTGAAGAGGAAAGGGTGATGCAGCAAAGTAGCGTAAGTATTTCCCTCAGTTTTTGAGAACAAAGGTATCAATCCAGTAGGAGACTACACGCAAATCCCTCGTACCTGCACAAACAAATAAAAACCTTGCAACCAACGCGATAAAGGGGTTGTCAATCCCTTCACGGCCACTTGCAAAAGTGAGATCTGATAAAGATAATAAGATAAATATTTTTGGTATTTTTGTTGTATAGATTGGAAAGTAAACATTGCAAAATAAACGGCGACAGAAATAGCACGTTGGCGGCAGATTAATATGATGGAAAATAGACCCAGGGGCCATAGGTTTCACTAGTGGCTTCTCTCAAGATAGCATATTTTATGGTTGGTTAACAAATTACTGTCGAGAAATTGATAGCAAAGCGCATAGTTATGAGAATATCTAGGCATGATCATCTATATAGGCATCACGTCCGTGACAAGTAGACCGAAACGATTCTGCATCTACTACTATTACTCCACACATCGACCGCTATCCAACATGCATCTAGAGTATTAAGGTCATAAGAACAGAGTAATGCATTAAGCAAGATGACATGATGTAGAGGGATAAACTCAAGCAATATGATATAAACCCCATCTTTTTATCCTCGATGGCAACAATACAATACGTGCCTTGCTGCCCCTGCTGTCACTGGGAAAGGACACCGCAAGATTGAACCCAAAGGTAAGCACTTCTCCCATTGCAAGAAAGATCAATCTAATAGGCCAAACCAAATTGATAATTCGAAGAGACTTGCAAAGATATTAAATCATGCATATAAGAATTCAGAGAAGAACCGAATATTTTTCATAGATAATCTTGATCATAAACCCACAATTCATCGGATCTCGACAAACACACCGCAAAAAGTATTACGTCGAATAGATCTCCAAGAAGATTGAGGAGAACTTTGTATTGAGAATCAAAGAGAGAGAAGAAGCCATCTAGCTAATAACTATGGACCCGAAGGTCTGTGGTAAACTACTCACACATCATCGGAGAGGCTATGGTGTTGATGTAGAAGCCCTCCGTGATCGATTCCCCCTCCGGCGGAGTGCCGGAAAAGGCCCCAAGATGGGATCTCACGGGTACAGAAGGTTGCGGCGGTGGAAATAGGGTTTCGTGGTGCTCCTGGATGTTTTCAGGGTATAAGAGCATATATAGGCGAAGGAAGTAGGTCGGTGGAGCCACGAGGGGCCCACGAGGGTGGGGGCGCCTACCCCCTGGGCGTGCCCTCCTACCTCATGGCCGCCTTGTTGCTTCCTTGACGTCCACTCCAAGTCTCCTGGATTGTGTTTGTTCTAAAAACGATTCTCCCGAAGGTTTCATTCCGTTTGGACTCCGTTTGATATTCCTTTTCTGCGAAACACTGAAATAGGCAAAAAAATAGCAATTTGCACTGGGCCTCCGGTTAGTAGGTTAGTCCCAAAAATAATATAAAAATGCATAATAAAGCCCATTAAACATCGAAAACAGATAATATAATAGCATGGTCAATCAAAAATTATAGATACGTTGGAGACGTATCAAGCATCCCCAAGCTTAATTCCTGCTCGTCCTCGAGTAGGTAAATGATGAAAACAGAATTTTTGATGTGGAATGCTACCTAGCATAATTTATCAATGTAATTTTCTTTATTGTGGCATGAATGTTCAGATCCAAAAGATTCTAGACAAAAGTTTAATATTAACATAAAAATAATAATACTTCAAGCACACTAACAAAGCAATCATGTCTTCTCAAAATAACATGGCAAAAGAAAGTTATCCCTACAAAATCATATAGTCTGGCTATGCTCTATCTTCATCACACAAAATATTTAAATCATGCACAACCCCAGTTTCAGCCAAGCAATTGTTTCATACTTTAGTATTCTCAAACTTTTTCAATCTTCACGCAATACATGAGCGTGAGCCATGGACATAGCACTATAGGTGGAATAGAATGGTGGTTGTGGAGAAGACAAAAAGGAGAGATAGTCTCACATCAACTAGGCATATCAACGGGCTATGGAGATGCCCATCAATAGATATCAATGTGAGTGAGTAGGGATTGCCATGCAACAGATGCACTAGAGCTATAAGTGTATGAAAGCTCAACAAAAGAAACTAAGTGGGTGTGCATCCAACTTGCTTGCTCACGAAGACCTAGGGCAATTTGAGGAAGCCCATCATTGGAATATACAAGCCAAGTTCTATAATGTAAAATTCCCACTAGTATATGAAAGTGACAACATAGGAGACTCTCTATCATGAAGATCATGGTGCTACTTTGAAGCACAAGTGTGGTAAAATGATAGTAACATTGTCCCTTCTCTCTTTTTCTCTCATTTTTTTATTTGGGTCTTTCTTTCTTTTTTTATGGCCTCTTTTCTTTCTCCTTTTTTTAGTCCGGAGTCTCATCCCGACTTGTGGGGGAATCATAGTATCCATCATCCTTTCCTCACTTGGGACAATGCTCTAATAATGATGATCATCACACTTTTATTTTCTTACAACTCAAAAATTACAACTCGATACTTAGAACAAAATATGACTCTATGTGTATGCCTCCGGCGGTGTACCGGGATGTGCAATGAATCAAGAGTGACATGTATGAAAGAATTATAAAGGTGGCTTTCCACAAATACGATGTCAACTACATGATCATGCAAAGCAATATGACAATGATGGAGCGTGTCACAATAAACGGAACGGTGGAAAGTTGCATGGCAATATATCTCGGAATGGCTATGGAAATGCCATAATAGGTAGGTATAGTGGCTGTTTTGAGGAAAGTATATTTTGGGTGTATGATACCGGCGAGAGTTGCGTGGCACAAGAGAGGCTAGCAATGGTGGAAGGGTGAGAGTGCGTATAATCCATGGACTCAACATTAGTCATAAAGAACTCACATACTTATTGCAAAAATCTACAAGTCATCAAGACAAAGTACTACACGCATGCTCCTAGGGGAAGGGTTGGTAGGATTTAACCATCGCGCGATCCCGACCTCCACACATAAGGAAGACAATCAATAAATAAATCATGCTCCAACTTCATCACATAACGGTTCACCATACGTGCATGCTACGGGAATAAAAAACTTCAACACAAGTATTTCTCAAATTCACAACTACTCAACTAGCATGACTCTAATATCACCATCTTCATATCTCAAAACAATCATAAAGAATCAAACTTCTTATAGTATTCAATTCACTTTATATGATAGTTTTTATTATACCTAACTTGGATGCTCATCACTTTAGGACTAAAATTTTAACCAAAGCAAATTACCATGTTGTTCTAAAATACTCTCAAAATAATATAAGTGAAGCATGAGAGATCAATAATTTCTATAAAATAAAACCACCCCCGTGCTCTAAAAAGGTATAAGTGCATAACTAGAGCAAAACTATCTAGCTCAAAAGATATAAGTGAAGCACATAGAGTATTCTAATAAATTCCGATTCATGTGTGTCTCTCCCAAAAGGTGTGTACAGCAAGCATGATTGTGGTAAACTAAAAAGAAAAGACTCAAATCATACAAGACGCTCCAAGCAAAACACATATCATGTGGTGAATAAAAATATAGCCTCAAGTAAAGTTACCGATAGACGAAGACGAAAGAGGGGATGCCTTCCGGGGCATCCCCAAGCTTAGGCTTTTGGTTGTCCTTGAATTTTACCTTGGGGTGCCTTGGGCATCCCCAAGCTTAGGCTCTTGCCACTCCTTATTCCAAAATCCATCAAATCTTTACCCAAAAACTTGAAAACTTCACAACACAAAACTCAACAGAAAATCCCGTGAGATCCGTTAGTATAAGAAAAACAAACCACCACTTTAAGGTACTGTAATGAACTCATTCTTTATTTATATTGGTGTTAAACCTACTGTATTACAACTTCTCTATGGTTCATACCCCCGATACTAGCCATAGATTCATCAAAATAAGCAAACAACAAACGAAAAACAGAATCTGTCAAAAATAGAACAGTCTGTAGCAATCTATAACTTTCGAATACTTCTGTAACTCCAAAAATTCTACAAAATTAGGAAGTCCTGGGTAATTTTTTTATTAATCTTATGCAAAAAGAATCAACTGAAAATCACGTTCCTGTGATTTATGAAAACTAATCTCGTGCGCGCAAAAGTTTCTGTTTTTCAGCAAGATCAAATTAACTATCACCGTAGGTTATCCTAAAGGTTCTACTTGGCACAAACACTAATTAAAACACAAAACCACATCTAACCAGAGGCTAGATGAAATATTTATTACTAAACAGGAACAAATAGCAAATAACAAAAAGAAAATTGGGTTGCCTCCCAACAAGCGCTATCGTTTAACGCCCCTAGCTAGGCATAAAAACAAGAATAGATCTAGGTATTATCATCTTTGGTATGCAATCCATAGGCGGCTCTCATAATAGATTCATAAGGTAATTTAATTTTCTTCCTAGGAAAGTGTTCCATGCCTTTCCTTAATGGAAAATGGAATCTAATATTTCCTTCTTTCATATCAATAATTGCACCAATCGTTCTAAGGAAAGGTCTACCAAGAATAATAGGACATGTAGGATTGCAATCTATATCAAGAACAATAAAATCTATGGGCACATAATTCCTATTTGCAACAATAAGAACATCATTAATCCTTACCATAGGTTTCTTAATGGTGGAATCCGCAAGGTGCAAATTTAAAGAACAATCATCAAATTCATGGAAACCTAGCACATCACACAAAGTTTTAGGAATCGTGGAAACACTAGCACCCAAATCACACAAAGCATAGCATTCATGATCTTTAATCTTAATTTTAATAGTAGGTTCCCACTCATCATAAAGTGTTCTAGGGATAGAAACTTCTAATTCAAGTTTTTCTTCATAAGATTGCATTAAAGCATCAACGATGTGTTTAGTAAAAGCTTTATTTTGACTATAAGCATGAGGAGAATTTAACACGGATTGCAACAAGGAAATACAATCTATCAAAGAGCAATTATAATAATTAAATTCCTTGAAATCCAAAATAGTGGGTTCATTGCTATGTAAAGTTTTGACCTCTTCAATCCCACTTTTACCAATTTTTGCATCAAGATCTAAAGTTGACTCATCTCCAGTCCCATCTTTATCAAGATTCATATTGGAAAACAAAGATTTAATAGGAGACACATCAATTACTTTTAGATCTTCGTCATTATTATCATAAAAACTAGAGGAACACGCTTTCACAAAGCAATCTTTTTTAGCACGCATCCTAGCGGTTCTTTCTTTGCACTCATCAATGGAAATTCTCATGGCTTTGAGAGACTCATTGATATCATGCTTAGGTGGAATAGATCTAAGTTTCAAAGAATCAATATCAAGAGAAATTCTATCCACGTACCTCGCCAACTCATCAATCTTAAGCAATTTTTCTTCAAGCAAAGCATTGAAATTCTTTTGCGAATTCATAAATTCTTTAACCATAGTCTCAAAATCAGAGGGCATCTTATTAACATCCATAGATTCATTGTTATTCTCAATCAAAGTGGACAAAGTCATATCATTAGGATCAGAAGAAACACTCTTATTAGCAAAAAAAATCATAAGTTCATCCATCTTTCCACTCAAAACATTAATCTCTTCAATTGCATGAACCTTTTTACTAGTAGATCTTTCGGTGTGCCATTGAGAATAACTGACCATAATATTATCTAGGAGTTTAGTAGCTTATCCTAAAGTGATTTCCATGAAAGTGCCTCTCGCGGCCGAATCTAAAAGATTTCTAGAAGCAAAATTCAACCCGGCATAAAAAATTTGTATAATCATCCATAAATTCAAACCATGTGTAGGGCAATTGCGTATCATTAATTTCATCCTCTCCCAAGCTTGTGCAACATGTTCATGATCAAGTTGCTTAAAATTCATAATATCGTTTCTAAGAGAGATGATCTTAGCGGGAGGAAAATACTTAGAGATAAAAGCATCTTTGCACTTATTCCATGAATCAATACTATTTTTAGGCAAAGAAGAGAACCAAGTTTAGCACGATCTCTAAGCGAAAACGGAAATAGCTTTAATTTAACAATATCATTATCCACATCTCTCTTCTTTTGCATATCGCACAAATCAACAAAGTTGTTTAGATGGGTAGCGGCATCTTCACTAGGAAGGCCAGAAAATTGATCTTTCATGACAAGATTCAACACAGCAGCATTAATTTCACAACATTCAGCATCGATAATAGGAGCAATCGGAGTGCTAATAAAATCATTGTTGTTGGTATTGGAAAAGTCACACAATTTAGTATTATCTTGAGCCATTGTGACAAGCAATCAATCCAACACACAAGCAAACAAGAAGCAAGCGAAAAGAGGCGAACGAAAAAGGGCGAATAAAACGGCAAGGGTGCAGTGGAGGAGAGGAAAACGAGAGGCAAATGGCAAATAATGTAATGCGAGGAATAAGAGTTTGTGATGGGTACTTGGTATGTCTTGACTTGTGCGTAGATCTCCCCGGCAACGGCGCCAGAAATCCTTCTTGCTACCTCTTGAGCATGCGTTGGTTTTCCCTTGAAGAGGAAAGGGTGATGCAGCAAAGTAGCGTAAGTATTTCCCTTGGTTTTTGAGAACCAAGGTATCAATCCAGTAGGAGACTACACGCAAATCCCTCGTACCTGCACAAACAAATAATAACCTTGCAACCAACGCGATGAAGGGGTTGTCAATCCCTTCACGGCCACTTGCAAAAGTGAGATCTGATAAAGATAATAAGATAAATATTTTTGGTGTTTTTGTTGTATAGATTGGAAAGTAAAGATTGCAAAATAAACGGCGACAGAAATAGCACGTTGGCGGGAGATTAATATGATGGAAAATAGACCCGGGGGCCATAGGTTTCACTAGTGGCTTCTCTCAAGATAGCATATTTTACGGTGGGTGAACAAATTACTGTCGAGCAATTGATAGAAAAGCGCATAGTTATGAGAATATCTAGGAATGATCATGTATATAGGCATCACGTCCGTGACAAGTAGACCGAAACGATTCTGCATCTACTACTATTATTCCACACATCGACCGCTATCCAGCATGCATCTAGAGTATTAAGCTCATAAGAACAAAGTAATGCATTAAGCAAGATGACATGATGTAGAGGGATAAACTCAAGCAATATGATATAAACCCCATCTTTTTATCCTCGATGGCAACAATACAATACGTGCCTTGCTGCCACTGTTGTCACTGGGAAAGGACACTGCAAGATTGAACCCAAAGCTAAGCACTTCTCCCATTGCAAGAAAGATCAATATAATAGGCCAAACCAAACTGATAATTCGAAGAGACTTGCAAAGATATTAAATCATGCATATAAGAATTCAGAGAAGAAACAATATTTTTCATAGATAATCTTGATCATAAACCCACAATTCATCGGATCTCGACAAACACACCGCAAAAAGTATTACATCGAATAGATCTCCAAGAAGATCGAGGTGAACTTCATATTGAGAATCAAAGAGAGAGAAGAAGCCATCTAGCTAATAACTATGGACACGAAGGTCTGTGGTAAACTACTCACACATCATCAGAGAGGCTATGGTGTTGATGTAGAAGCCCTCCGTGATCGATTCCCCCTCCGGCGGAGCGCCGGAAAAGGCCCCAAGATGGGATCTCACGGGTACAGAAGGTTGCGGCGGTGGAAATAGGGTTTCGTGGTGCTCCTGGATGTTTTCAGGGTATAAGAGCATATATAGGCAAAGGAAGTAGGTCGGTGGAGCCACGAGGGTGGGGGCGCCTACCCCCCTGGGCGCGCCCTCCTACCTCGTGGCCGCCTTGTTGCTTCCTTGACGTCCACTCCAAGTCTCCTGGGTTGTGTTTGTTCCAAAAACGATTCTCCCGAAGGTTTCATTCCGTTTGGACTCCGTTTGATATTCCTTTTCTGCGAAACACTGAAATAGGCAAAAAAACAGCAATTTGCACTGGGCCTCTGGTTAGTAGGTTAGTCCCAAAAATAATATAAAAATGCATAATAAAGCCCATTAAACATCCAAAATAGATAATATAATAGCATGGAACAATCAAAAAAATTAGATACATTGGAGACGTATCAATAGGGGGTGCCGGTCTGCCCAGGCGTTTGAGGGCCGTCTGAGAGGCCTGTCTGGATTAAAAAATCATGACCGGGCGACCTGCCTGAGCGTTTGAGACAGGTTTGAGGGGTCCGGTTGTAGATGCTCTTATTTGCTGAGGGCGTGTTTGGTTACATTGTCAATCGAGCCTGGCCCGGCGAGCCTGGCTCTAGTGAGGCGGTTTGAGGGGATGCAGGCAAAAAGACTCCAGATGCACATAGTTTGGTTGCCTGCATGTGCCTTAGTTGCATGAGACAACCATTTTTGACCCGGCGTTTGGTTGCCCGCATTGCATTAGGCGCACATATGACATGGTGTTTGGTTGCAACCTGCATAAAGTGTTGTCACCACTTCTAACTAGTGGTGAGCTTACCACACACAATCTGAACATGTAGTGCCAGCTAGTTAAACAAATGACAGTTCATCCTAACTACTATCAAATGACAGTTCAAATTATTAAAAGCCATTGACTAAATAGGGGATAGCTCATCGGTGTTGCTGCTACTAGATCTTCCTCTTCATCTTCCTCTTCTTCTGCTGCTGCTGCTTCTTCTTCCTCCTCTTCTTCAAATCCTGCACTGACCTCTATTAAGCCACATTGCATCTGCCCACTCCAACCTTTTTTCTTCCAAGCGTCATTGTCAAATTCCTCTACACCATGGCCGGAGCTAACAACATCGTCAGGCTCGACCTCTTCCTCCTCAGGCACGTGTTCATCAAAGCCTCACTGGAGGATCCAGTTATGCAGAATGCAACAAGCGATAACAAGCTTAACCTGAGTGGAGTATGGGTGGAATGGCTTCTGATCTAGGATCTTAAACCTATTCTTCAGAGCTCCAAATGCCCTCCCAACAGTTACTCTAAGGCTGGAGTGTCTGAGATTAAACAGCTCCTGTGCAGTCCTAGGATAGTTCCTACCAGAGAACTCGTTGAGATGGTACCTGGTTTTCCTGAAAGGTGAAAGAATACCTGGCCGACATGCATAGCCAGCATCTCCAAGGTAGAACTTGTCGTCGGGGATGTTGATCCCATCAGGTCGACTCATACTGTCACTAAGAATGTTAGCATCATGCGTTGACCCCTCCCAGCCAGCCAGCACATATGTGAACTTCAGATCAAACTCAACAGCAGCAAGCACATTCTGACTTGTGTAGTTTTCCCTCCCCCTGTATGCTGCAGACTGTGACCTAGGAACTCTGGCAGTGACATGAGTACCATCTATTGCCCCAATGCAATCCTGAAAATGGCATCACAAGCCCGTGTTAGTGCTCAACTTGAACAATACAAGCATATCAAGCCATGAAAAGTGTATATTGTCAATGCTCACCTTGAAGTATGGATACCATCTTGGGCTTCCGCGAATCTTGGGTGGAGTCTGGCCAGATGGTCTCCTGATCGTCTCTCCTCTAAGCTCCCCAACAGCAAAAAGCACCTGCTTGAAGTACCTAGAGATGGTCTCCATTGATCTCCTGAACATGTTGTGAATGACCCTGAACCTCTGGTCATGGCCAACAACATGGAGGAACATGGCCACTTGCTCTTCCACAATGGTGTTGATGTTATCTTGTAGCAGCCCCCTGCTCCTGAAGGTCTCAACAAGCCTGGCAAATGGTGCTCTTTTCATTCGAAGCATCCATAGAGCCTCGACGTCATTGCAGTTGTAGATGTAGTTCAGATTTTGGATCCTCTCCTGTTCCCGGATAAACATTGGACCATAGCGGATCAAAGATCTCCCAGCACGACGAACAGCTCTCTGGTGCATGAACATGACCCATGCCTGAATCACACTTATCAGTGTTGCTGCCTGAATTATCAGCCTCATCCGCGCGTCCATAACCTAGTCAACATCGATGGTTCATTCAGTGGGAAATCGATCCTACACCTTGCCTAACGGCCTAACCACCGACCTAACAAAGGGGGAGGGGTGCTGCTTACCGGCATCGGAGACGAGGTCGACGTAGGGGGAGCCATGGCATAGACAAGGTCGACCAGACGGTGGCCAACAGTAAGGGGAGCACCAGATCCGTCGCAAACGCCGCCGCCTCTTCCTCCTCCACCGCCGCCGCCGCCTCTAGCGCAGATCTGAAATGGCAGCCGCCGCCGGTGGTGAGGCAGTAGGGAAGAAAGGGGGAGTGGCTATGGGTGAGCGAGTAGAAAGGAGGGTGAGGGTAGATTTGGCGCCGGGACGGCGCACCAGATTTCCCATCTCCCGCCATCCCCCCTCGCCCTTGCGTCGCACCCGCCCGTGCGACCTCGCGCCGCACTCAGCCTGGCTCACGAGAAATTGCCGATCCGAGCGTTTCCAGGTAGCCAGGCTCTGGGCTACTTTGAGAAGCATGCGATGCAGACCCAACAGTGAAACCAGGCAACCAAACAGACCTCTTCCTTCCCGCGTGGGCCTAATTGGGCTCGATGCGGGGAACCAAACACGCCCTGAATGATGGCCGACGATCGAAGAGCCAATGACATTTTGGTAGGATAGGAAAGCACGCGTCCATACCATGTCCATGACTGACCCGATCCAGTGTACGTACGTAGCTAATATAGTAGTGTTGTGGTACAGTGAAGCACGTGCCCGGCGGCGAACTTTCAGCGGCTTTATTTTGTCATGCAAGTGGTACGTAGCTTTGCATGCATCGTCCGAGAGATAAGACGACACTTGACCCCAAACTAACCACACCTATATCTTAATTATCTTCTTTTTTGCGGGATATAGCTTAATTTATCTTCGGTAGCCGCCATTAACTAATCAATCGCTCAGCCCGTAGCTTGGTGTCGTTCAGAATGATTCCATATCCGTTAGATCTAACTGGATGCTCTTGCTTGATCCGTAAATTATGCCCTACCAAATTAGCAAGCACGTACTCGATTCATGGAATCTGTCTAGCAATCTATGCCACTTTTTTCCTGGCATATATAATATAGTATGTCCAACATGCATGTCACTGTGGTGTTAGGTGAAAGTTCACGTGGAAACAAGGAGGAAAGTTCGAGGAAGAGACACGAGCAGCTGAGGTACCCTACCCTACCCAGCCAGTTGATTTTCATGACCTTTGTCCATGCAACTTGCACATGTTGCATCTTCCTCTTTAATTTCCAATTAGTCTCTCTCTTTCTGCGACTAGTCTTCTCTCTTGTCTAGTTAATTTGCATCACATGTGGATCGGATCGAGCCAGCCAGCTCGGAGGTGACTAGCCGTTCGGTGTATAAATAGCAAGGGGTAGTGGGTATCTTGTGCAAGCCACACGACCCTCCCTCACTCGTACGTAGCTAGCTAGCTAGGTGCAAGAAGCTAGAAGCTCAGCCTCAGCGATGGCGTCCAGAGCAGCAGCGGCCGTCGCCGTCCTGGCCTTGGTCTGCGCGGCCGTCCACTCGTCGGAGGGCCAGCTGTCGCCGAACTTCCACGCCGCGACGTGCCCGGACCTGGAGCACATCGTGGAGTTCCACGTCGCCGAGACGTTCCGGCGCGACGTCGGCGTGGCGCCGGCCCTCATCCGCATTCTCTTCCACGACTGCTTCCCGCAGGGCTGCGACGCGTCCGTGCTGCTCAAGGGCGCCGGCAGCGAGCTGAACGAGGTCCCCAACCAGACGCTCCGCCCCGTGGCGCTCGACCTCATCGAGCGCATCCGCGCCGCCGTGCACAGCGCCTGCGGGCCGACCGTCTCCTGCGCCGACATCACCGTGCTCGCCACCCGCGACTCCCTCGTCAAGGCCGGTGGCCCCCGCTTCGACGTCGCCCTGGGCCGCCGCGACGGGCTCGCCCCGGCGTCGTCCGCGCTCGTCGGCCTCCTGCCGGCGCCCTTCTTCGACGTGCCGACCCTCATCTCCTCCTTCGGCAACCGCAGCCTGGACGTGGCCGACCTGGTGTCCCTCTCCGGCGCGCACACCTTCGGCGTCGCCCACTGCCCGGCCTTCGAGGACCGCTTCAAGCCAGTGTTCGACACCAACCCGGCCATCGACTCCAAGTTCGCGACCTCTCTCCGGAACAAGTGCGCCGGGGACAACCCCGCCGGCACCCTCACGCAGAACCTCGACGTGCGCACGCCGGACGTGTTCGACAACAAGTACTACTTCGACCTGATCGCAAGGCAGGGGCTGTTCAAGTCGGACCAGGGCCTCATCGACCACCCCACCACCAAGCGCATGGCCACCCGCTTCTCCCTCAACCAGGGCGCCTTCTTCGAGCAGTTCGCCAGGTCCATGACCAAGATGAGCAACATGGACCTGCTCACCGGCAACAAGGGCGAGATCCGGAACAACTGCGCCGCCCCCAACAGGCGTGTCCAGGACATCGAGACCGCCGCCACCGGCGACGAGGGGATCGCCGCCGACATGTGAGAGATGTTCTATCCATGTAACGTAGTGTGAGTGACCGTCCGTTAAGCTGGTGTGTTTTAAACTTTTAATTAATTGTGCAAGCATGTTTTCTTAGTTAATAAGATGAGAGGTCAGATCGTATGCATCTTCTTCTTAGCGTGTGTGTGATCATCAGTAACATCGTAATGTCTGATCCTCTGCCTTCTATAAAGTTAAGGCATGTAATTTGCGTGCTGTCTCAGAGAAAAAAGTAATATACGACTGGGTCAGCTTCAAGACCAACTAGAAACGCAAAGTAGCGTGTCACTCTCAGTGTTACGTCTCGTGTCAACACAAAAAAGAGATGATGTCAGTGTCACGTGCTGTATGATGGTCAAGACTGCGGATAATTAGGCCGTCCGGAAACGGTGCTCCATCTCTCACTGTGAGTGTTACTGTATGACGGCCAATACATACAGCTTAAATACAAAAGCCCAGAAATGCTTAACGAATGACATACATGTCCGGGATGCACTGTACTGGCACGTTACCAAAGTTTAATTTCTAGTTCGTCGCAAAAAAAGATTTCTAGTTACACAATAGTGATGATTAATCAAGCAGAGCATTGCAAAGTTACACAAACTATTGTGCTTTCTGTAATGCCATGATAAATTATGAATATATTGGAAGTTTTCCGCAAAAAAAAAGTGACCTTTTTTCTGCAAAAGAAAAACAGCGTCCTCTTTTAGAATTATCTGTTGTACTAATTGAGTTACTTGTTTTAGGGGACTAATTGAGTTACTGCAAAAGGAAAAAACTCAGAGCAGTTCAACTGGAGCTAAGAATCATGAACGGGCCGTGGATCATGACGGCTTTTTTTAGTTTCGGCCGCCCACTCCTTCGGTTCCGGTCTGCCACACTACATGGT
Organism: Triticum aestivum; assembly: GCF_018294505.1. Lineage (NCBI taxonomy): Eukaryota > Viridiplantae > Streptophyta > Magnoliopsida > Poales > Poaceae > Triticum > Triticum aestivum. The sequence goes on along the minus strand of NC_057799.1, from coordinate 647,138,001 downwards.
CCGAGCGTGATTGAATAAAAGGGAATTGGTCTCAACAAAAAAAAAAGAATAAAAGAGATTGATTGATCCTGAGAAAAAAACTACATGGTCTGAGCTCGTGTCCAGCTATAGATTCCAGCTGGTAAGAGGTGATGTTTTACTTAAGAAAAGGAAAAAAAACTACTAAGAGGTGATCATCGGCAACATCTCAATGTCACTGTGAGTGCTACTGTGTGCTGCTACACTGTCATTGTCATTGCCAATATATAGACAGCATAAGCTTGCCATTTAAAGTAGAGAAAGCATGTACTACAAAGTAGTTTTATGACCTGAACAACAAGATATAAGCTTTACCGTTTAGCTGTGAAGTTCCTGCACTGCACCCTTTTTTTATATGCACATATAAGTGTGTGTTTTAGAACTTGCACATCAAGTAATTGACATGAAAAACACATATATGCGTTGCAGTAACTACTGTGGGCTTTCTGTGAAGCAAACAACTCCTTGAGTGGGCTTGGCGGGGCCTAAACATTGATTGGCTCGGGGATACCAACACCGGTGAGAAATTTTAGGCAGCAACGACATGGTTGCCCGGCCGTTTGAGACGTCAGTTTGACGCCTTTAGTGTTAAATAATGTTAAATAATGATACCTCCTATTTGGTTCTACGCTCCTTGCGCCAAATAGGTGGGTGACACACACATGCCATGACGACTGGCCCAATGCATTTTAGTCTAAGCTGCTAAAGCGAGTGTTGCTACAATATTTTTGTTTTACTAGGTTTTAGATGCTTCTTCTTTTTGATATTTTCTATTTCTAGGGATTTTATTAATTATCCAAATAAATCATGAATATTTTTCATGAACATTCTTAGAAGGTGGACATTTTAGAATTTTTTATATGTTTCAGAAAAACGGAATATTTTCTCAAATTGTGAACATTTTTTAGAAGCTGCACACATATTTTGAAAACTGTGATTGCTTCCAAATTTTTTGGAAATGCTTTCGAAATTCCAAAAAAATTAAAAATAGCTAATATTTATTTAAAACTCCGATAGTTTTTCTAATTTCTGAAAGTTTTAAGAACATGAACAGTTTTCAAAATCATGAATTTTCAAACTTGTAAACATTTTTTGAAAGAAACACTTAAAACAGAAATAATAATAATAATAATAATAATAATATAAATATAAAAATGACAGCAAATTAACTTCTAGAAGGTTCCTAAAACCGATAATAAATTAGTCTAAAACCTTCTAGAAGGTTTGAACCGTGCCAAAAACTATAAATAACGGAGTCTTGTTTGAAGCGTCAAATAAGGGAAGTCTAAAATAGAGGCGTCAAATAGTAAGGGCTACACACAGGTTCAAGCCTAGTTGGCCAGCCCACTCTGCCAATGCGTGGTGCACTCCCTTGAGCGACTTCCTTTTATTTCTTTTTCAGTCGATTTTCCTTTGGAAAACTAACTGTTTGATCATTTTTTAGGAATTAAATATTTAGGAAATTCTAAATAAATATATTAAAAAGATATTTATCACATTAAAAAAATTAGTGTGTGTTTAAAAATGTTCAATGTATATTTAATATATTCACTATATATTAACAAGTTCACCATATACCAAAAAATGTTCACTCTATATTAAAAGTATTCACCATCTGTTGATAACTTTTCATTGTACAGTAAAATTATTAAAACAACGGAGAAATTGCAAAAGCAAGAAAACCGAAAGAAAAATCAGAACCTGATGAAATCGGGAAAAGAGCGAAAAGGGGAAAACACTTAAACAGGAACAAAAAAATGAATATGAAAAAGAGAATGAGAAATGAATTATAAATTGGAAAGGGAAAAATAAAACAGCTAAAACCAGGCTAAACGGAAACACCCAAACAAAATCAGAGAGAAACTCAGTGAAACCGCTCAGTTGCGGCAGTAACCAAATGCCAACCTGGGCGAGCTCATAGCGGGTCGCTGCGGGCAATTCAACAACTATTTTACACCATAGGAATTGCACGGCGTTCACTGCCACTACTAATCACTTTGTGCAAACACTTCCAGGTATCCCCAAGACTGCAACTGCCGCACATATAATGTCATAGAACATTAACTTATGTACTATTCTATATTTAAATAGCTACCTTAATTAACTATTTCTCTCATGGAAGCATGTCATCTCAGCATACATGGCAAAAAGCTCACCACAACACGACATGAACGATAATGCTAGCCCCGGACTAGACGGTTTTGGGCCAGCTTTCTACAAGGCCAATTGGGACCTAGTTAAAAACGACCTTCTATCCCTTCTCAACAGTTTCTACTCTTGCTCTGCAGATCTTAGGCGTATCAACAAAGCTTACATTGTCCTCATCCCCAAAAAACCTGGCACAACTGACCCTGACCAGATGCGTCCGATTTCCCTTCAAAACTGCTCGGTCAAACTTTGCTCCAAGTGCCTTTCTATTAGAGTTCAGCCGGTTATTCGTGATCTTGTCCATGCGGATCAATCCGGCTTTATCAAAGGAAGGTGTATCTCGAAAAACTTCATTCTCACAGCTGATATTGTGCAAGCTTGCCACAAAAGAAAATGCCCGGCCTTAGTCTTAAAATTGGATTTTTGGAAAGCCGTTGACTCTGTCTCTTGGGAGAGTCTTTATCGTATCCTTAAAGCCAAAGGCTTTTCAGAAACTTGGATTCGTTGGATTATGATGCTAAACGACTCTGGCCAATCGGCTATTCTTCTTGACGGCGCTCCCGGGCATTGGATTCAATGTAAAAATGGCCTCAGACAAGGCAACCCCATTTCACCTTACCTCTTCATCATTATTGCCGATATCCTCCAACGCATGATCCTGGAGGCCTCAGCTCAGGGGCTGCTGCAGCACCCAATTGTTCCCAACTTGCCATGCCCGGTTCTTCAATACGCGGATGACACTCTAATTATCATAAAGGCAGACAAAGATAACCTTGCCTCCCTAAAATCTATCCTGCTCAACTTCTCCCTCGCCACGGGTCTCCACATTAATTTTGCTAAAAGCACTTTTGCTCCAATCCATGTAGACCCTTCTGTGGCCGCTCGTATGGCAAGTACGTTGGGTTGCTCGGTTGCTACTTTTCCGCAGAACTATCTTGGTCTCCCTTTGTTTACCCACAAACTTCGTCTAATAGGTTTCCACCCGTTAATTGCTAAGGTTGACAAGAGGTTAGCTGGTTGGCGGGGACACCTTCTCTCTGCGGCCGGTAGGGCAGTTCTTGTCAACTCTGTAATTCGAGCTCTTCCCACCTATGCTATGAGCGTTATGCTGCTTCATGTTGGTTCTATTCTGGAGATAGACAAGCGGTGTCCTGCTTTCTTTTGGGCTGGCGATGACCACGTGAATGGGGGTCAATGCAAAGTTGCTTGGTCAGATGTCTGTGCCCCCACTAAGAAGGGCGGCCTGGGCTTTAGATGCCATCGTACTCATAATATTTGCCTGCTTCTAAAATCCCTCGGTAAAATACACGAACCCGGTCTTGGATCTTGGGACTCTTGGCTTGCCTCCACGTATGGCTGGGACGGCGGGCACTACATTGGTGACACTCATAGACTACACACAATAGTTTGGAAGGACCTCCTGTCTGGTCTCCCTTTCTTCCGCTCTATTACCCACGTCAAGATCGGTAACAGTGTCTCAACCGCGCTTTGGTTGGATCTATGGATCGGCAACGATACCTTGGCTACTCGCTTCCCAAGTCTTTTCTCCCATGTTACAAAACCTAATGTATCTGTTGCGTTTGTTCTTTCGGCGGAGGATCTTCGTCTTTCGTTATAGCCACGTCTGACCATCGCTGCTACTAACGAGCTTCTTTGCCTGCGTACTGTTTTAGCCACAGTTAACTTGATGTCGCAGGTATCGGATAACCGTTTATGCAGGATCAATGATAAGCCTCTTTCTATTGCTTCTGCGTACGGAGCTGCTTTCTCATCCCGGCCGGATGATCAGTTCTCTGAATTCATCTGGAGGAAGAACTATGCGACTAATCGGTGTAGGTTATTTATCTGGTGGCGCATCGAGGAAGACTGTTTACCAACGAGCGTCGCTTCCGGAGGGACCTAACGGACTACGACACCTGCCCTTTCTGTTCGGAAACGGAGTCTACCTCCCACATGCTAATTCACTGCCATGTTGCCGCTCAAGCTTGGATGATTGTGGACTCGCTAAACATCAACCCTTCAGATTGTTCTTCCATCCAAGACCTGCAAGGGCGTTCACCTTCTTGCAAATTTCGCAATACGGTTATTATGTCCATCCTCTGGAGCCTGTGGAATAGAAGGAACGCTAAAGTTTTCAAGGAAGAAGTTGAGTCTTTGGGCTGCGTTCTTCGGGGGGGCATCGCAAGACCTCTTTCTTTGGGCCCATCGATGTGGAAAGGAGAATCGCAAACAAATTCTGATCGACTGGGGAATCATGTTGTCCCGGCTAGATGTAGCATAGTAGTTTTTATTTGATGTTTCCCTCTTTTCCTTTGCCCCTCCCTCTGTATATATTCTCTTTTAAACATTAAAATTAATAAATGAGTTCAGGCTGGCTTTTGCCCGCCGTAGTTCCCTCAAAAAAACATGCAACCATGTATAGGAAAAGATTCACCTCAACATGCAAACATGCATGAGAATTTTCATTCTATTATGCTATTTATATTTAGTGAATATTATAACTATAATAATCGATCACAGTAAATTATATGTATTTTTAGTTTTAGTGGAGACCTTATTACTTTAAATATTCATGTTCCACGCAATTAAATATCGTCAAAATGTACTCCAAAACATCTCCGCAGCAATGTGCGGGGTATCATCTAGCAGTAGTAGTAATTTCAGGCAGCAACGACATGGGTGGTCGGCTGTTTGAGACCACCTATTTAACGCATCTAGTTTCAAATAAGGGAACTCCTATTTGATGATATGTGTTTTGCATCAACTAGAAGGATGGCCCTCACAGGGCCCCATGATTGGGTCGACGCATTTTAGTGTTAGGTGATGGAGTGGGCGTTGCTAAATGTTTTTTTATACTAGGTTTTAGACGGTTCCTTATTCTTTTGGCTTGTCTGCTTTTTAAGAATTTTTATTTCAGTCTTAAAATATGACGGCTTTATAAATGAACATTTTATAAATTGTGATATTATGAAAAAATATTAATATTTTTTGGAAAAGCATGGATATTTTATAAAAAGTATCAAAATTGTTTCTAAATCTCTAGACACATTTTGAAAATTTTGACATTACCAAAATTTCTGAACCTTTTTAGAATTCGAAACTTTTTCACATTTGTGAATATCTTTAAAACAACATTATATTTTTTTGTAATTTATGGATAGTTAAAAAAACAGGAAATTTTCGAAAAACATGAACATATTTCAAATTGAGAATAAGTTTTAAAACAAAAAAAAAGCTTAGAATTACATTCTAGAACGTTCCCATGACCAATAATAAACTGGGTTGGAAACTTTTATAAGGTTTGAACTGTCCCAAACACTATGAAAAACGGAGTCTTGTCGTCAAATTGGAAAGACCGCAAATAGTAAAGGCTGCACAGAAGATCGAGTGTAATTGGCCAGCCCACTCCGGCAATCCATCCATGGTCCACTCCCTTGAGCGATACTGTTTTATTCGTTCTATATTCACTTTTATCGGTTAATTTTCATTTGAAAACTAACCATGCGTATTTTAGAATATAAATATTCAAAAATATATTTATATAAATATATATGTTAAATAAGTATCCTGGAATATTGAAAAACTATTCAGTGCGGGTTTAATAATATTCAATGTACATTATAAATATTCACTATATATTTAAAAGTTCACCATATATTATAAAATCTTAATTGTGTATTTAAAAAATTGACAGTCTATTGATAAATTTTTAATTGTACAAAAAAATCATTAAAAAGGGAGAAAGTACGAATGCAAGGAAACCGAAAGAAGGAAAGAAACACAGATGAATTTGGGAAAAGGTAAAAAAAAGTGATAAAAGCTGAATATTACTAATAAAAATGAAAATAAATATAAATTGAAAAGTAAAAAAACAGATGGAAATCCCCAAATAAAACTGGAAAGAAAACTCAGTGAAACTGCTCGTGAGCAGTCACTAACTGAATGCCAACCTGGTTCTCAAAAAATAAAATAGAATACCAACCATTTTCACTTTTCAACTACTGCAGTCCCTTGAGCGACTTTTCTTGTATTCTTTTCTGCTTACATTTTTCAGTTGATTTTCCTATGAAAAACTAACTATTGGATAATTTTTAGGATTTAGTTACTTAAAAACAATTTAAAATAAAAATATGTATTGTATAATATTCTTGAAATACTAAAAATTCAGTATGCGCTTAAACTATTTAGTGTACATTTAAAATATTCACTATATATTAAAAATTCACCATATTTTATGAAATGACAACTGTATATTTAAAAAATTCACCATTTATTGATAAATTTTTAAGTGTGCAATAATATTATTAAAGGAAAAATTGCAAAATAATAAAACCGACAGAAAACCAAAAGCTAGATGAAATTGAAAAAAATTAACATGAATAAAAACTGAATATGAAATGAAATATAAATTCAAAACTCAAAAGTAAAAAAGAAAGGCTGAAAACTAGAGTAAACAGGAAAATCCAAACAAAACTAGAAAGAAAACTCACTGAAATTGCTCGAGAGCGGTACAGTAACTGAATGCCAACCTGATCTTCTTCAATATCATTAGTAATCTCTAATAATGGGGCCCTGAAATTCGGAGGCCCTATTTAACCTCTCCGGTTGCACGTGCGAAGATACGGGGCTGAGCATGCCATCTCACTGTGCATTATACATGAAAAAAAAATCTCATCTCAACACAATCATGTGTAGAAAAGACACCTCTTTTCTTTGTGAAAATGTTCAACACTTTTATAAATGTTCACCGGAAGTACAAAGCACTACAGACATAATAAAAATTACATTGAGATCCTGAAACCACAGACGAGCACTACCGCCGCCACAATGAGTTGCTGACGGCCGTTGTCGCCACCCCCTACCACCTACCAGAGTCAGCTTAACCTTGTTAGATTTACGGTTTTTTTTTGTATTTCTAGGGGGGATGTTGAGGCAAACTTACGATGCTGACAAGCTGGTTAGGTGTCGAGTTGGATTAGACATCGATAGCCATGAAGTCTTCGTGCTCATGCCCCTAGGAAACAACGCCCTGGAGCGGCAGTCATCGTCTTTGAAACCTTGAATAGATCTGAATCACCTGACATCAAATCGCGCCACATGACGAGAAACCCTACCTCACCGCCCCAAGGAGAGGGTAGGAATCTACGTCGGAGCTCCTGTCAACTACGTCCATACGATGAACTCAAGGAGGGTCGAAGTCTGGAAAACAAACTTAAAGAAGAAAGGTCGCCATCCCACTGAGAGCCACATCCGTATTTCCTGCGCAATTTAACATTACTCGTGTGCACCTGGGACCAACTTTCCAGTCAGTCCACCATCTTGAAATTGATCCAAACTGAGCACGGTTAATTTTGGAATTCTTTCTGAATAGTTTCCCGAAAAAGAAGGAAATTGCCCTATTAAGCCAGGCTATGACACAGGGGCATGGGGATTTCCGTCCCTGCCACTGGCTGTCGGAGTGGGCGACGAATCCACGGTCTCACCTACGAAGTCTGGAGAGGAGAGTTTGCCCTAGTCGCCAAGGATATGGTCGAAACGCCATGAGAATTTTCTTTCTATTATGTTATTTATATCTAATTGATGATTTATAACTATAATAATAAATTATATGTTTTCTAGTTTTAGTTTTCGAATTATCTATGCCAATATAAAAAGACCCAAAGAGTATATGCAAGTAATCTCAACCATCAAACCAGGTCAATCCAACGACCTAGATTGCTCCAATGGTGAGCGCTTAACATGTTTAGCGTGCAATGAATATCTTCTAAATATCAATGTTAGTGTTCATCACATAATTAATGCACAAAAAACGACCAATATTTACGTGCAATTAATGCACGTACACATTTACTAGTTGCTCTAAAAGCATGTTTTATCAATCAAATCTTTCCCTAATAATAAAGGGGCTATTGCTTCTTACCTCTGTAATTTCGTCCGTCTTTAGTCCGTCGTCGCACCTTCTTACGTCGTCCTCGCTTGTTCCGTTTCGCACGTTCCCTGTAGCTTCGTAAGTTACATGGGCCAAAATTTGAATTTCTGTTATGGGCCGCTAAAAACGTCGCTCCATGTCCTAAAATTTTGGATGTTAGTAATTAATAGTCCCACCTTGCTTTTTTACATTAAATCCTAGCAATTTAAATACGTTCTCAAGGTGCAAGAATCAAACAAGCCAAGCAACCAAAAAAGGAGGGCGAGACCTGCCGAATGTATGCATTACCAATTGAAGAGGACCAATCAAAGAGGGGAGGCGCATGAAATCCAAGAAAATCTAAAAGAAGGGAGAGGGCCGAGAAATTGCTGGCCGACTTGTGCACCACCTAAGCGGTTGTCAACGCCGTTGTAGAACACCTCGTCGCCGACGGAAGCATATTTAGAGGCGGTGCGTGGGGCCGCTGGACACGTGTAATGTGCGCAGGACGGCTGATGTGTTCGTTTTTTTCAATGGGACTGATGCGTTCGTTGTCAGCCGGCTGAATCAAGTCGTTTGGGCAGGACTCAGTGGACAGCCAACGCCCAGCCTGCACACATGTCCATCCACTGGTAAATGCTTTTAGTTTTATTTGGAGTTGATTGGGTTTGGATCATTCACAGACGGGTAAATATCTCCGAGTCCATCACGCACGCGGACCTGTTAGCGTGCATGCATGTGTTTGTCCTCCGAACTTATATGCACATGTAGTCGGATTTGATGCTAGATATTTTTGTTACAAGATTGGATGTGTCTCTCATGAAAATTGAGGCGCGATATACTAAGGAAAGATTTAATTGTTGCATATATCATAATAGAACATGAACTTATAACATTTTTGCGGCAAGGACTTTATGGTTATCACACACGACAGAAAGCATATATGCTTAGACGCCGGACAAAGCGTACCACATTTTTATTGTCTGATGTATTATAAGCACTGCATGTATTATATTTTTATTATCAATACAGTAATCTAAAGACATAGTTGCTCACCCGATTAATTGACTAGGATTCATGTGTTTCGAACTAGACCCATAAAGAATTCCATTGTTTAATTGATCCATCGTTTTTGTCATCATCAAACTTATCTCCTATCTGACTAACCTAATTAGGATAATTGGCATTTGCTTCGCAGCGAACCACGTCAACTTATTTTCTAAAGTTGCGACGCACGGGCATGTTTGCTAGTATCATTAAAATATACCGCAAAACATTCCCGCAACAATGTGTGGGATATCTAGTAATTCTAGTCATTTCAAGCAGCAACGACATTGGAGACCGGCCTTTTGGGACCTCCTATTTGACGCCCGAAGTTTGTTCTGTGTCAAACTGGGAACTCTTACTTGATGCTACGTTGTTAGCTTCAAATAGAAGGTGGCTCACGCAGGCCACCACGATTGGGTTGGCGCATTTCAGTGTAAGCTACTGGAGTGAACTTTTTCTAAATTTGTTAATAGTTCTTTTAGGAAAATATGAATATTTAGTATGCAAAGGTAAAAGGATTGATTCTAGCTAGTGTCTGCCTGCATTTTTAACATTAGCAGCTGAGTGGGATTCATCAACCCAAACACTAATCTAGCATCTGATTCTAGCCATACAAAACTCCTCCCATAATCGGGTAGATATGCAATCAATCAAGGCTTGTTCCCATGTGCCCGAACTAACTAACAATGCTATTGGACATAGGTTAGCATCATATACGTCCAAGAAAAAGTTAATGCTGTATGAGATTATGATGTACAAAGGTGGGCCACGGACCTGAACTATACACAACCCCCCCCCCCCCCCCCCCCCCCAGCGCAGTCGAAGCGTCACCGTGCCTGACGCAAAGACTGGACCGGAACTCCTCAAATGACGCCGTAGGCAAGCCCTTGGTCATGATATCGGCAAATTGTTGGGAAGTAAGGACGTGTAAAATACGAATATGGCCAAGGGCCACCTGTTCCCGAACAAAATGAATATTCAACTCAATATGCTTGGTCCGTCGATGATGCATCGGGTTAGCGGAGAGGTAGACCGCCGAGACGTTGTCACAATAGACCACCGTGGCACGGTCAACAGGGCAAGAGACCTCCTGAAGCAGCTGGCGAAGCCACGAACACTCGGCGACGGGGTTGGCCACAGCACGATACTCAGCCTCAGCACTGGAACGGAAGACCGTAGGCTGTCGCTTGGATGACCACGAGATAAGTGAGGGTCCAAGATAGACACAATAGCCCGAAGTGGAGCGACGAGTGTCAGGACAACCCGCCCAGTCTGCATCGGAGTAGGCGGTGAGGGCGGTGTCGGCGGAGGCGTGAAGCGTGACGCCAAGATCCATAGTGCCACGGATATAGCGGAGAATCCGCTTCACGGCAACCTAGTGAATGTCTTGAGGAGCATGCATATGAAGACACACCTGCTGCACGGCATACTGGATCTCAGGTCGAGTCAGAGTGAGGTACTGGAGAGCACCAACGATAGACCGATAGAAAGCGGCATCCGAAGCAGGAGAACCATCCGTGGCAAAACGCTTGGCCTTCATATCAACAGGCGTAGCGGCGGGCTTGCAGTTAAGCATGCCGACGCGCTCCAGGAGCTCGTGAGCATACTTCCGCTCATGAAGGAAGAAGCCATCCGGACGGCGCACCACCTCGACACCGAGGAAGTAGTGCAAAGGACCCAAGTCCTTGATGGGGAACTCAGCGCGAAGACGAGCCGTGAGCTGACTGAGGAGACCAGCCGTACATGCCGTCAGGATGATGTCGTCGACATAGAGCAGCAAGTAGGTCGTGTCAGAGCCCTGATGATAGACGAAGAGCGGGGCGTCTGAGCAGGTAGAGCGGAACCCAAGCTGGTGGAGAAACGCCGTGATGCGCTGGTACCAAGCGCGTGGAGCCTGCTTGAGTCCGTACAGGGACCGCGAAAGCAGGCACACGTGGTCGGGAAGCGCCGGGTCAACAAACCTGGTGGGCTGCTGGCAGAAGACCTGCTCCTCGAGGTGACCATGGAGGAAGGCGTTGGAGACGTCCATCTGGTGCACCGGCCAAGCACGGGAGACCGCAAGGTGGAGAATAGTGTGTATAGTGTCGGGCTTGACGACCGGAGCGAAGGTGTCGGTGAAGACGATGCCAGCACGCTGTCGGAAGCCATGAACGACCCAATGCTCTTTTATAGCGATCAAGGGTACCATCAGAACGGAGCTTGTGTTTAAAGACCCACTTCCCGGTAATCACGTTGGCGTGCCGGGGACGGGGAACAAGATGCCACGTCCGGTTGCGCAACATGGCCTCAAACTCCTCTTGCATCGCAGCCATCCAGAGCGGGTCACGAAGAGCGGCTCGAACGGAGGACAGCAACGGCGACGGCTCAGAGGTGGACGCCGCATGGACGTAGTCATCCGAGGCGCAGCGCGAGCTCGGGCGAAAAACGCCCGTTCGGGCGCGGGTGACCGGACCGGCCATAGGCGCCGGGGGGGCCGCGGGCACCGGGGGCGCCAGGGGTGCCGGGGGCACCGAGGGGGCCGCGAGGGCCGTGGGCGCCAGCGCCGCGGCGGTAGGAGCCGCCGCATGCGGGGGCGCGCCAAGAGAGGCGCGCGAGCGCCCTGGGAGAGGCGTCGAGGAGCTCACGTCACCGGTGGCGGGAGGAACAGCCGGGGGTACCTGCTGAAATGGAAACACATGCTCATCAAAGTAAACGTGTCAGGAAGTGAACACACGGTGGGAGACGGGATCATAGCACCGATATCCCTTGGAGTTAGAGGGGTAGCCGATGAAGATGCAAGCGACAGAACGAGGTGCGAGTTTGTGAGGAGCGGAGTCGGCAGAGCTAGGATAGCAAAGGCACCCGAAAATACGCAAGCCATCATAAGATGGGGGCGTAACGAAGAGAGGATGGTGAGGTGCATAGTTTCACCATGGGCGGCAAGAGCGAAAGTTAAGGAGAAGTAAAGCAATAGCGAGTGCGTCCGGCCAGAAACGAGGCAACACATTAACATGGAACAGGAGCGTGCGAACACAGTCGTCCAGAGTGCGAAGGACGCGTTCGGCTCGACCGTTCTGCTGTGAAGTATATGGGCATGTGAGATGAAAAACGGTGCCGTGGTGCGACAGAAAAGTGTGGAAAGCAAGGTGATGGGGAACGTAGTAATTCAAAAAAATTCCTACGATCACGCAAGATCTATCTAGGAGATGCATAGCAACGAGCGGGAAGAGTGTGTCCACGTACCCTCGTAGGCTGACAGAGGAAGCGTTTAGTAACACGGTTGATGTAGTCGATCGTCTTCACGATCCAACCGATCCAAGTACAGAACGTATGGCATCTCCGTGTTCAGCACACGTTCAGCACGATGACGTCCCTCGAGCTCTTGATCCAGTTGAGGATGAGGGAGAGTTCCGTCAGCAAGACGGCATGGCGACGGTGATGATGAAGTTACCGGCGCAGGTCTTCGCCTAAGCACTACGACAATTTGACCGAGGTATTGAACTGTGGAGGGGGCATCACACACGGCTAAGACACTTGATCTTGTGTGTTCTAGGGTACCCCCTGCCCCCGTATATAAAGGAGGGGAGGAGGAGGCCGACTGGCCCTAGGGGGCGCGCCAAGAGAGGGAGTCCTACTAGGACTTCCTAGTCCTAGTAGGATACCTCTACAAGGAAGAGAGGGGGAAGGAAGGACAGGGAGAGGGAGTAGGAAGGGGGGCGCCGCCCCCTTCCCCTAGTCCAATTCGGACTGCCAGGGGGCGCGGCCAGCCCCTTGCGGCCCTCCTCTCTCTCCACTAAGGCCCATGAAGGCCCATTAGTTTCCTCGGGGGGTTCCGATAACCCTCCGGCACTCTGATAGTTACCCGGTACCTCTCGGAACTCATCCGGTGTCCGAATAACATCATCCAATATATCATTCTTTAGGTTTCGACCATTTCGAGACTCCTCGTCATGTCCGTGATATCATCCGGGACTCCGAACAAACTTTGGTCATCAAATCACATAACTCATAATACAAATCATCATCGAACGTTAAGCGTGCGGACCCTACGGGTTCGAGAACTATGTAGACATGACCGAGACACATCTCCGGTCAATAACCAATAGCGGAACCTGGATGCTCATAAATGCTCCTACATATTCTATGAAGATCTTTATCGGTCAAACCGCATAACAACATACGCTGTACCTTTTGTCATCGGTATGTTACTTGTCCGAGATTCGATCGTCGGTATCATCATACCTAGTTCAATCTCGTTACCGGCAAGTCTCTTTACTCATTTCGTAATGCATCATCCCGTAACTAACTCATTAGTCACATTGCTTGCAAGGCTTGTAGTGATGTGCATTACCGAGAGGGCCCAGAGATACCTCGCCGGTACTCGGAGTGACAAATCCTAATCTCGATCTATGCCAACTCAACAAACACCATCGGAGACACCTGTACATCATCTTTATAATCACCCAGTTATGTTGTGACGTTTGATAGCACACAAGGTGTTCCTCCGGTATTCGGGAGTTGCATAATCTCATAGTCAGAGGAACATGTATAAGTCATGAAGAAAGCAATAGCAATAAAACTAAACGATCATTATGCTAAGCTAACGGATGGGTCTTGTCCATCACATCATTCTCTAATGATGTGATCCTGTTCATCAAATGACAACACATGTCTATGGCTAGGAAACGTAACCATCTTTGATTAACGAGCTAGTCAAGTAGAGGCATACTAGGGACACTCTATTTGTCTATGTATTCACACATGTACTAAGTTTCCGGTTAATACAATTCTAGCATGAATAATAAACATTTATCCTGATATAAGGAAATATAAATAACAACTTTATTATTGCCTCTAGGGCATATTTCCTTCACAAGGTTGTCGAACTCTTTTCCATTGCCAGTCTGAAGAGCAAGGATGGGACGCCCAAACTGCGTGCTGACATAGGAGTAAAAAGACGTCAAAGTGGAGAGTGCATCCGACTTTCGTCGTAAAGGAAACATCCACACATAGTGAGAATAATCATCAAAGATAACCAGATAATATAAATAGCCCGAATTACTAGGTACCGGAGAGGTCCACACATCGCTATGAATCAGAAAGGAAAAGAAGCTATGGTGGTGGAGTTATTAAACGGGAGGCGAACATGTTTGCCGACACGACAGGTGTGACCCTCTATCTTATTACAACTGAAACTGAAACTCCTAAGAATATGACGAAGTGTGACGGGGTTGGGATGACCCAAACGAGCGTGCCAGAGATCGACGTCGGCGGAGAGAGCAACCGGTGTAGTGGTGGAGGTGGACGGCGGATGCACCGGATAGAGCTCGTCGAGGCTGTCACATCGGTGAAGTATCATCCTGGTTCGAGCGTCCTTGACACAAAAACCAAGCTCTTCAAATTCAACAGTAACAGGATTTTCACGAGTTAAACAACGAACGGAAACAAGGTTCTTAATAAGATGAGGTGACACAAGTATGTTAGACAAAGTAATAGGCATGGAATTAGAAGGAAAAGAAGTGTGCCCGACATGTGTGATAGGGAGGGTGGAACCGTCGCCGACAATGATGCGGCGGTCGGTGGTGACGGGAGTGAAGGAGGCAAGATTACCAAGATGAGCAAACATGTGAGCCGTAGCCCCGGTGTCCATGTACCAATCACCGCCTCCAGTGTAGTTGTTCGGCGTAGGCGCGGTGTGCAGCACGGTGAGGAGCGCCGGATCCCAAGGCGCCGGCGGCAGGGCCGGCGAGGGCGGCGGCGGGGCCGCTTGGGGACCGTAGGCGCCACTTAGCTGCGGCAGTGGGTATCCTCCGTACGGCTGCGGAGCCGCGTAGTACGCTTGATGCGCCGGCGGGCGTGGCACGGGAAGGGTCGGTGCAGGAGCCCATGGAACCGGCATGGTGTAGGCATGAACGACACCGGTCCACGGGTTGTAGCCGGAGGCCCACAGAGGGGGCACCTGGAACTGCTGCTGCTGCTGACGGGGCTAGCCGGCGCCCTGCGGCTGCTGCTGCTGCTGCTGACCGCCGCGGCGGCCCCCACCACGCTGGCCCCCGCGGCGCCGTTCAACGGGAGGGACAGGCGGCCCATAGGGCAGCGGGAGCAGCCCCGGCTACTAGGTGGCCGGGTACGGCGGTGGCGCCAGGAATGGCGCCGGGTGGCACTGCGGCGAGGGCGTGGCCGGGGCGGCTGGAGGCGCCGCGGGTGGTGCCGGCGGCGAGAGCGGTGTGGATGGCCCGCGCCTTCACCTGCTTCATCTGCCGCTCCTCCAAGTGGAGGTACGCAACAAACTTGGCGAAGGACGGGTTGGGGTTGAGGCTGTGGTTTGCCGCAGCGTTACCGAAGTCCTTGTTGAGCCCGGCGATGAGCGTGCTGAGGAGGAGGTCATCATCGATCTTTGCGCCAATATCGCGGAGCTCGTCAGCAAGAGTCTTCAGGCGGCGACAATAGTCGTCGACGGAGGTGTTGTCCCGGTGACACCCAAAAAAACTCTTGCTGCAAAAAAACGCGATGCTGGAGCTGGTTGTCGGTGAAGAGCACATTCAACTTGGTCCACACGGCGCAAGCATCGTCACCGTCCGCCACGACCGTCTGGAAGAGGTCCGGCGAGATGGTGAGGAAGAACCAATGGATGATCATGGTGTCGATGGTGGACCAGTCATGGAACTTGGGGACGAGGCTGCAGTCGACGGTGCCGTCCACGTGGTCAATGAGGTGATACTCCCGGAACACGAGGGAAAAATACGTCTTCCATGTGTAGTAGGAGGAGTCCACCTACGAGAGACGAACCGGCAACCGCTTGAAGATGTTGAGGTTGCGGATGTCGTTGACGTCGGGAGGGTTGGCGTCGGCGAACGGGTTGGAGTTGGTGAACGCGGAGGAGGTGACGGACGACATGACGGGAACGGGACGGCGTGGGTGACTCAGACGGCTCGGGTGGAGCGGTTGCAGCAGACGACTCGCGTGGCGGCTCGGGTGGATCGTGTGGGCGGCAGCAGCGACTCAAAATCGCGCGGCGGCTGGCGGGTGGGATCGAGGCAGCTGGCACGGGTGTAGCGGGGTAACGGGCGTGCGGGCGGGCGGCTGGATCGGATTAGTGGGCGCGCGGGTGGGCGGCTAGAGGTGAGGCGGTGGGCGAGTGATACGTCTCCAACGTATCTATAATTTATGAAGTATTCATGCTATTATATTATCCATCTTGGATGTTTAATGGGCTTTACTATGCACTTTTATATTATTTTTGGGACTAACTTATTAACCCACAGCCCAGTGCCAGTTTCTGTTTTTCTCCTTGTTTTAGTGTTTCGCAAAAAAGGGATATCAAACGAAGTCCAAACGGAATGAAACCTTCGGGAAAGTTATTTTTGGAACGGAAGCAATCCAGAAGACTTGGAGTATACGTAAGGGAAGCAACGAGGAAGTGATACGTCTCCAACGTATCTATAATTTTTTATTGCTCCATGCTATATTATATTCTGTTTTGGACATTATTGGGCTTTATTATACACTTATATATTATTTTTGGGACTAACCTATTAACCGGAGGCCCAGCCCAGAATTGTTGTTTTTTGCCTATTTCAGAGTTTCGCAGAAAAAGAATATCAAACGGAGTCCAAATGGACTGAAACCTTCGGGAACGTGATTTTCGGAACGAACATGATCCAGAGGACTTGGACCCTACGTCAAGAAAGCTACCAAGAAGCCACGAGGTAGGGGGGCGCGCCTACCCCCCTCGGCGCGCCCTCCACCCTTGTGGGCCCCACGTTGCTCCAACGACGTACTTCTTCCTCCTATATTTTTTTTCGAAAAGGGGGATCTCCCCGGCCTCTGCATCAGAATGATGCATACGGCCATCTTATTAACGAAATAAAAGGTTCCAACAAGGTTCCAAAGTCTCCGACTGAAAAGAAATAAAAAGACAGCTCACACAGAGCTAAAGAGGCTGGGCACACAGACTAGCCAAGATAAGACGCCACAACCGGCTGGCTAAAGATAGATAGGTAAACTAATTGCCTATCCTATTAGATGACCGCCATCCAAACCGGTTGAAGATATCCCGAGCTACCATCTCCCAGCGGATAGATCCAGTAACCAAATGCTCCCTGGCCTCCATCGGAGTGAGTAGCGACCATGAACGGATCACGGCCGTGGCTCGGAAAATAACCTGCAAAAAGTGAATACGTGATATTCTGTTAAAGACCAAATCATTTCTGCAAGTCCATATAGTCCACAACAAAGCGCAAACTCCAACACGAATATGTCTCGCTAATTCAGGCTCAATCCCAGTGAGCCATGTCCCAAATAACGTAGTGACAGAATTCGGTGGAGTAATATTAAAAGCAATGTGGACCGTCCGCCAAAGTACTCTGGCAAACGGGCAATCAAAAAAGAGATGTTTGATCGTCTCATCCCGATCACAGAAGCTACACCTCGTAGGTCATGTCCAATTACGCTCCAATTACGCTTAATCAAGTTATCCTTGGTTAAAATAACCTGTTTATGGACAAACCACATAAACACTTTTATTTTCAAAGGAACTTTGACAGCCCAAACATGCTTGGAGGTAGGAATGGAGCTCGAATTAATTACATCAATATACATTGATTTCACCGTGAATACTCCAGACCTAGTCAGTTTCCAGCGTAATTCATCGGGTTGTTGAGAAAGATGGACATCCATTAGTCTCCGAACTAGACGAAGCCAATCTTCCCAACGATTGCCCACTAACGACCGTCTGAATTGAATATTAAGGGGGATGGATTGAAACACCATAGCAACGAATACCTCACGTCGTTGAACAATGCGATATAAAGACGGATATTGAATGGCCAAGGGTGTCTTGCCAAGCCAAGTATCCTCCCAGAATCGTGTACTAGCGCCGTTGCCAATAACAACCTTTGTCCTACTAAACATAGATTGTTTGACTTTCATCAGGCCTCTCCAGAAAGGCGAGTCAGTTGGCCTTACTGTGACCTGGGACAAGGATTTTGTCTGTAGGTACTTGCTGCGAAGGATTTGGGCCCACATAGCATCAGTCTCAAAAGAAAGCTTCCACAGCCACTTGCTAAGAAGGCATCTGTTCTTAACTTCAAGATTCTCAATACCAAGACCCCCTTGATCTTTCGGTCTACAGATGATATCCCATTTTGCAAGTCTATACTTTCTTTTTAGCTCATCACCCTGCCAAAAGAAACGCGATCGATAAAAGTCCAGTCTTTTCCTAACACCAACTGGGACTTGAAAGAATGATAAGAGAAACATAGGCATACTCGTGAGCACCGAATTAATCAGAATTAATCGGCCTCCATATGACATGAGCTTGCCCTTCCAGCAACTCAGTTTCTTCTCAAACCGGTCTTCGATGCACTTCCATTCTCTATTGGTCAGCATTCGATGGTGGATTGGAATACCTAGGTAAGAGAAAGGTAAATCCCCCAAGTCGCACCCAAACAATTGCCTATAAGCCTCATGTTCGTCTTTGGCTCTACCAAAGCAGAACAGCTCGCTCTTATGAAAGTTAATCTTTAACCCGGTCAATTGTTCGAAAAGGCATAACACCAGCTTCATATTTCTCGCCTTGGCCAGGTCATGCTCCATAAAGATGATTGTATCATCAGCGTACTGAAGGATGGATACACCTCCATCAACCAGATGAGGTACCAAGCCACCCACTTGACCATTCTCCTTAGCCCTTCCTATCAAGATGGCTAACATATCAACCACAATGTTAAACAGGATAGGGGACATCGGATCTCCTTGTCTTAGGCCTTTATGTGTCTCGAAGTAATGACCAATATCGTCATTCACTTTAATTCCCACACTCCCTTTTTGCGTAAATGATTCGACCTGGCGTCGCCAGGCTTCATCAAAACCTTTCATACGCAATGCCTGTTGGAGAAATGGCCATTTGACCTTATCGTACGCTTTCTCGAAATCCACCTTAAAAATGACACCATCTAACTTCTTGGAATGGATTTCATGGAGCGTTTCATGAAGGACGACCACCCCTTCAAGGATGTTTCTGTCCGGCATGAAAGCAGTTTGGGAGTGCTGCACCACAGAATGCGCAATCTGTGTGAGCCTATTAGTCCCGACCTTGGTGAATATTTTAAAACTAACACTGAGAAGGCAGATTGGCCTGAACTGCTCAATTCTCACAGCATCCGTCTTCTTAGGAAGCAGTGTGATAGTTCCAAAATTCAAGTGAAATAATTGAAGCTGTCCAGAGAACAGATCATGAAACATAGGTAGCAAATCCCCCTTAATAATATGCCAGCACTTCTTGTAGAACTCCACCGGAAATCCATCCGGTCCGGGAGCCTTATTATTTTTCAACTGTGCTATAGCATCAAACACCTCCTTCTCCGAAAACGGGGCAACCAGAATATCATTTTCAGCAGCCGAAAGTTGAGGCACATCCTCAGTTCTGGACTCATCGAGAGATACACAATTATCCTCCGGAGGTCCAAATAACTGCCTATAATACTCGGTTATATATGTTTTTAGGTTATCCTGTCCTACAATAGTGCCCTCATCTTGTTCAAGTTGGAATATTCTCTTCTTTCTGTGCTTACCATTAGCAATCAGATGAAAGAATTGAGTATTCGCGTCCCCTTGGACCACTTTTCGAACCATAGCACGCAAAGCCCACTTCAACTCTTCTTCGCGGAGAAGTTCTTTCAACCTCTTCTCTGCTTCAGTTTTAACCTGGAGCTCAGCAGGTATCAAAATCGTGGATTCTGCCTTAACGTCCAGATTTTGTATAAGATAGAGGAGCCTGTCCTTCTCAATCTTATATACCCCACTAAGGTGCTTAGCCCAACCCCGTAAGAAGCATCTCAAGCTCCTAATCTTATTTTGCCAACGCTCAACCGCGGTCCTACCTCCAACACCCTTCGCCCATTCCCTAGCGATGAGGTCGAGGAATCCTTCACGTTCGAACCAGGACATCTCAAAAGAAAAGGTGTTTTTGTTTCCCACGTGGTTCGGCTCCCCTGAGTCAATGAACAGGGGTGTGTGATCGGAAAAACCCCGTGAAAGAGCTTGAACCGTCACAAGCGGGAACTTCTGTTCCCACTCCACACTCGCAAGAACGCGATCAAGCTTTTCGTAAGTCGGGTTGGGCAAAGAGTTAGCCCAGGTAAACTTTCTACCAGAAAGCTCTATCTCCCTCAGATCCAAGCTTTCAATAATAGTATTGAACATGAACGACCACCTGCCGTCAAAGTTATCATTATTCTTCTCCTCTCTCCTCCTAATGATGTTGAAATCACCCCCAACTAAGATGGGAAGCTGCTCGGACCCACAAATCCGAACAAGATCCGCCAAAAATTCGGGTTTAAGCTCGGGCTGTGCGGCACCATACACCGCCACCAACGCCCAGTTGAAACCATCAACCTTAGACCTCACACGAAACTTAACCGCGAAGTCGCCCATCACTACACTACGGACTTCAAGCGAATCGCATCTCACACCCAGCAAGATACCACCCGATCTTCCTCGCGGAGGGAGGCAGTGCCAATCAAAATCAACACCACCCGCAAGAGAGGAAAGGAACTGGGGCGCAAAGCTGTCTCTACCAGTCTCCGACAGAGCAATAAAATCTAAATGATGCTCCAGAGAAGCCTCAGCAAGAAACCTTCGTTTAGCCAAGTCTTTCAGACCTCTGCTATTCCAAAAGATTCCTTTCATCACTCATCATGAAATTTTTTAGTAGTCCGAATCCTAGCACTCCTACGAACTGCAGAATCGGGGTAAATTTTCCGTTTCCACTTACGCTTGGGTTTACTAGGTCCTGACTCCCGATCCTCATAACCGGGCTCAGCGGAAGAAATAACTGCATTATCTATGGGCATATCATCGTCCTCAGACTCATGATTGGATGGTGCTAGATCCACACACATATTATCGAGCACTCTAACCCCTAATGCATCAATCTCATTATCATTCATGGGTTTAACCGCTGCAAGATTACGAATAGTTTCTAAGGCACGCTCCACCTCCAAATCTAACAAATCATTCACCGAATTGGAAATCTCACTATCTGTAGCCCCGAGTGAAACTCCTAATTGGTTTGCATTATTTATAATTTCCTCATTAGAAAAATGCAATAAAGAATTAGATATGTTGACGGACATACCAGTAGAGATTGCAGCATCATGAAGCTTGGCCGCCCTCATAGCGCACCTCTGCTGCATGTCATCAACCTCCGGAAGCTCCTGAATGCGAGCACTCATCCGCCTCCCCGTCGAGGCCGGGTCCGGGATCCCGCCAAAAGCAACGACCTCCTCCCTAGTAACTCCTCGCGCTGAAACCCGCGAAGGGTCAACCAAGGATACCGGAGGAGGCGGCTGCGGGCTCCCAGACCCCTCGGACAAGTGCCCCAATCCGAGCCCCATAGCAACAGGTACACTGGGAGGAGGCTCGGATCTCCTAACCGCCGACGAGGAAGGAGGAGTCAGGGCCGCCTGCCCCAAACCCCCCTCCCCCAACGCCACAAAAGGCGCGGGCGCCGCCACAGCCGAAGGAGAAGCGGTCAACCTGACCGCCGGCAAGGAAGGAGGAGTCAGGGCCGCCTGCCCCAAACCCCCCTCCCCCAACGCCACAGAAGGCGCGGGCGCCGCCACAATCGAAGGAGATGCGCTCCTCCTGACCGCCGGCGAGGAAGGAGGAGTCAGGGCCGCCTGCCCCAAACCCCCCTCCCCCAACGCCACAGAAGGCGCGGCCGCCGCCGCCACGCCCGAAAGAGAGAGAGCCGCGGCCGCCTGCCTCGGGCTTCCTCTCCCATCACCTGCCGGTCCCGTCATGACCAGCGATGCCGATGTCGGTATAGTGAAGGGGGAAGTGGGAGCCACCTGCCCCGACCCCCCACCCCCACGCCCCACCACAGCCGCAGCCGTTAGGGCCGAAAAGTCGACCTCCGGTGGAGCAACCACCGACTCCCCGTCCCCGGAACCAACCAAAGTCCTCACCGACGATGTCCACAGCAAGCATCCAGCCGGTGCCCCACCAGCATCCTCGAACGCCAACAAAGGTAGTGACTGCTCAAACGCATCATCAGAATCTACCCGGTCACTCCAAAGTCTGGGAGGGGCAGAGGCTGGCTCAAAGGACCCGAACCGCAACGAAGTCATAGGCACTGATGGAGAAGGTGTCGGCTCAACCCCGGTTCCATCCCCGGTCTGAGCTACAGGACGAGAGCCGTTAGTCCCCTCACGAGTCGACTCGTCAGTCGGTGCCTCCTCAGCTCCCGTACTGTCGTCCCCCTCGTGCATGTCAACATCATTCCCAATCATTGCCTCAGCAAACAGGGCAGCGTCCTTAAACTCGATCTCAAGAGGAAACACCTCTCCTCTGTAAGTCCAGTTAACCACGTCAGGCACGAACTCAATATCCAAAACACTCACTAAGATGCGGGCCACTCCATGTGCACGAGTAAAGGCCATATCCACTTTCTCCGTCTTGCCAACCATAATGCCCATACTGGCCACGACTCGAACATCCTGCAAAGGCTTAGATGGAGCCCCCGAAAACCGCAACCAGACCTGCGTAAGCGGCTTTCCTTTAGGTTCCACCTGCTGCCACTCATGGAACTCCAGAATGCACCTAGTGCCAGGAACTCTGCATAAACCAAAACTCAACAGTCGTTGCAGATCGTCCACTGAAGGAAACTCCACCTTAAAAACCTTGGCCTCGAGAGGAACGAGCTCCCAATGGAAGTCTCCCGGTGCCAGTTCCTGAAGCCTCTGCACTATATGATCCTCCGAAACCTCACCCTGAGTAGCTTTGACAACCCCGGTGGTCAAGCTCAAAGTCTCCTCCGGAGTCTCTCTCGCTGCCGGGGACTCAAAGAACATTAGCTCAGCACAATAAACTCCATACATAGTCAAAGACGGAGCCTGGTCACGCAACAACGGGCAATCCCCCGAGGCATGTGCCATCTTACCACAGGACTCACACAGCTCTGCCACGCATTCAGCGATGAAGTGGCCCTTCTCACCACAACGGTAGCAAAGCATCCTTTCCTTCTTACGCGCCCACTTGGACGCCCTCTCAGCATCAGACCTGTCGGTAACCTCAGTCACACTCCTAGTCGCCGGAACCTCAACAGTGGCTAAAGCCGCTACCACCTCCATGGCCTGGGGAGGGAGCTCCTTGGAAGCGCAATCGGTCTCCAGTACTGACTCCGCTTGGTCAACAACTGCGGGAGGCGGAGGCGGTCTGCGATGATACCTCCCGCGGCCACCGTCCCGACCGCCGCGATGCCCACAGTGACCCCCTCTCTGGCGGTGATCCGGACCGGAAGCACCCTCAACAAAACCTCCTGGAGGCCCGAGAAACGGTCTCTCAGCAGACCCGTCACTCTGCCAGG
The DNA here is from genome assembly GCF_018294505.1 of Triticum aestivum. Classification (NCBI taxonomy): domain Eukaryota; kingdom Viridiplantae; phylum Streptophyta; class Magnoliopsida; order Poales; family Poaceae; genus Triticum; species Triticum aestivum. The sequence goes on along the minus strand of NC_057799.1, from coordinate 647,114,530 downwards.
CATAACCACGCCCCCCTCCCGTGGAGGTGGAACCCCGGTGCTGTCCATTGCCATACACATCTAACCCATCGTCCCCCCATTGGCCTCGGGGCGGAGCACGGGAGTCTTTAGAATTCTGCCTCGTCTGAGATGGTCCCGACCGGTTTTGGGCCGGCCGCGCAACGAAGTTAGGCGGAGGCGCGCCTAGAGCCTGACCTCTGCCAGTACCGGTTGCACCAGCCACGCCCATTGTTGGGGGCCTAGGCCCGCCTCTACCCGCTGCCTGCGGAGCGACGGGCGCCGGAGGCCTGAGCCCTCCCTTTCCTGCCGCCGGTTGCAGGGACGCCACCGGCGCTGGAGGTCTAATCCCACCGCGGCCTGCCACCGGCTGAGCAACGGGCGCTGGCGGCCTCCCGCCCGAAGGCGCGTTACCGCGGCCCGGTCCCGGTGGAACCCCACCGCCCGCCGGCTGCCTCTGGCCAGTTGGCCCGAGTGCTCCACGCCCGGCCGGCAGCTCCTCCCCGCCCCGCCCGGCTGGAGCGGCCGAGGCGATCCTCTTCGGTGGAGGCGGCGCAGCCCCGCGGCCAGCCATGGCCCCGAGAGGTAGGATTCGCCTCGCCCGTCCAGAACCGCACGCCGGGAAGCCTGGTGTCCCGCGCCTAGGAACCCTAGCAGCAGGCGACGGCGCACGAGCAAGGGAAATTATAGATAGAGCACGGTGGTGGATTTGTTTTATAGAAACTATTGATCTCTCATGCTTCACTTAGATTATTTTGAGAGTCTTAAATAGCATGGTAATTTGCTTAAATAATCCTAATATGCTAGGTATTCAAGACTAGTAAAAACTTTCTTATGAGTGTGCTTAATACTAATAGAAGTTTGATACTTGATGATTGTTTAGAGACATGGAGGTAGTGATATCAAAGTTGTGCTAGTTGAGTAGTTGTGAATTTGAGAAATACTTGTGTTGAAGTTTGCAAGTCCCATAGCATGCACGTATGGTAAACGTTATGTAACAAATTTGAAAAATGAGGTGCTCTTTGATTGTCCTCCTTATGAGTGGCGGTCGGGGACGAGCGATGGTCTTTTCCTACCAATCTATCCCCCTAGGAGCATGCATGTAGTGCTTGGTTTTTGATGACTTGTAGATTTTTGCAATAAGTATGTGAGTTCCTTATGACTAATGTTGAGTCCATGGATTATACGCACTCTCACCTTTCCATCATTGCTAGCCTCTTCGGTACCGTGCATTGCCCTTTCTCACATTGAGAGTTGGTGCAAACTTCGCCGGTGCATCCAAACCCCGTGATATGATACGCTCTTTCACACATAAACCTCCTTATATCTTCCTCAAAACAGCCACCATACCTACCTATTATGGCATTTCCATAGCCATTCCGAGATATATTGCCATGCAACTTTCCACCTTTCCGTTTATCATGACACGTTCATCATTGTCATATTGCTTTGCATGATCATGTAGTTGACATTGTATTTGTGGCAAAGCCACCATTCATAATTTTCATACATGTCACTCTTGGTTCATTGCATATTCCGGTACACCACCGGAGGCATTCATATAGAGTCATACTTTGTTCTAGTATCGAGTTGTAATCATTGAGTTGTAAATAAATAGAAGTGTGATGATCATCATTTTCTAGAGCATTGTCCCAAGTGAGGAATAAAAAAGAAGAGAAAGGCCATAAAAAAAGAAGGCCCAAAAAATGAGAGAAAAAGAGAGAAGGGACAATGTTACTATCTTTTTACCACACTTGTGCTTCAAAGTAGCACCATAATCTTCATGATAGAAAGTCTCTTGTTTTGTCACTTCCATATACTAGTGGGAAGTTTTCATTATAGAACTTGGCTTGTATATTCCAACAATGGGCCTCCTCAAGTGCCCTAGGTCTTCGTGAGCAAGCAAGTTGGATGCACACCCACTTAGTTTCTTTTGTTGAGCTTTCATATATTTATAGCTCTAGTGCATCCGTTGCATGGCAATCCCTACTCCTTACATTAACATCAATCATTGGGCATCTCCATAGCTCATTGATTAGCCTCGTTGATGTGAGACTTTCTCCTTTTTTGTCTTCTCCACATAACCCCCATCATTATATTCTATTCTACCCATAGTGCTATATCCATGGCTCACGCTCATGTATTGCGTGAAAGTTGAAAAATCTTGAGATTACTAAAGTATGAAACAATTGCTTGGCTTGTCATTGGGGTTGTGCATGATGAGAGAATTCTTGTGTGATGAAAATGGAGCATGACTAAACTATATGATTTTCTAGGGAAGAACTTTCTTTGGCCATGTTATTTTGAGAGGACATAATTGCTTAGTTAGTATGCTTGAAGTATTATTATTTTTATGTCAATATTGAACTTTTATCTTGAATCTTTTGGATCTGAATATTCATACCACAATTAAGAAGAATTACATTGAAATTACGCCAAGTAGCATTCCGCATCAAAAATTCTGTTTTCATCATTTACCTACTTGAGGACGAGCAGGAATTAAGCTTGGGGATGCTTGATACGTCTCCAACGTATCTATAATTTTTTATTGCTCCATGCTATATTATATTCTGTTTTGGTCATTATTGGGCTTTATTATACACTTCTATATTATTTTTGGGACTAACCTATTAACCGGAGGCCCAGCCCAGAATTGCTGTTTTTTGCCTATTTCAGAGATTCGTAGAAAAAGAATATCAAACGGAGTCCAAACGGAATGAAACCTTCGGGAACGTGATTTTCGGAACGAACATGATCCAGAGGACTTGGACCCAACGTCAAGAAAGCTACCAGGAAGCCACGAGGTAGGGGGCGCGCCTACCCCCCTGGGCACGCCCTCCACCCTTGTGGGCCCCACGTTGCTCCACCGACGTACTTCTTCCTCCTATATATACCTACGTACCCTCAAACTACCAGATACGGAGCAAAAAACCTAATTCCACCGCCGCAACCTTCTGTACCCGTGAGATCCCATCTTGGGGCCTGTTCCGGAGCTCCGCCGGAGGGGGCATCGATCACGGAGGGCTTCTACATCAACATAGCCTCTCCGATGATGTGTGAGTAGTTTACCTCAGACCTTCGGGTCCATAGTTATTAGCTAGATGGCTTCTTCTCTCTTTTTGGATCTCAATACAATGTTCTCCCCCTCTCTCGTGGAGATCTATTCGATGTAATCTTCTTTTGCGGTGTGTTTCTTGAGACCGATGAATTGTGGGTTTATGATCAAGTTTATCTATGAACAATATTTGAATCTTCTCTGAATTCTTTTATGTATGATTGGTTATCTTTGCAAGTCTCTTCGAATTATCAGTTTGGTTTGGCCTACTAGATTGATCTTTCTTGCAATGGGAGAAGTGCTTAGCTTTGGGTTCAATCTTGCGGTGTCGTTTCCTAGTGACAGTAGGGGCAGCAAGGCACGTATAGTATTGTTGCCATTGAAGATAATAAGATGGGGTTTATATCATATTGCATGAATTTATCCCTCTACATCATGTCATCTTGCTTAAAGCGTTACTCTGTTCTTATGAACTTAATACTCTAGATGCATGCTGGATAGCGGTCGATGTGTGGAGTAATAGTAGTAGATGCAGGCAGGAGTCGGTCTACTTGTCTCGGACGTGATGCCTATATACATGATCATACCTAGATATTCTCATAACTATGCTCAATTCTGTCAATTGCGCAACAGTAATTTGTTCACCCACCGTAAATACTTATGTTCTTGAGAGAAGCCACTAGTGAAACCTATGGCCCCCGGGTCTATTTTCCATCATATTAATCTTCCAAAAACAAGCTATTTCCATTGCCGTTTTTATTTTACTTTCTTTACTTTGCATCTTTATCACAAAAATACCAAAAATATTATCTTATCATATCTATCAGATCTCACTCTCGTAAGTGACCGTGTAGGGATTGACAACCCCTTATCAGGTTGGTTGCGAGGATTTATTTGTTTGTGTAGGTGCGAGGGACTCGTGCGTGGCCTCCTACTGGATTGATACCTTGGTTCTCAAAAACTGAGGGAAATAATTACGCTACTTTGCTGCATCACCCTTTCCTCTTCAAGGGAAAACCAACGCAGTGCTCAAGAGGTACCAAGAAGGATTTCTGGCGCCGTCGCCGGGGAGTCTACGCAAAAGTCAACATACCAAGTACCCATCACAAACCCTTATCTCCCGCATTACATTATTTGCCATTTGCCTCTCATTTTCCTCTCCCCCACTTCACCCTTGCCGTTTTATTCGCCCTCTCTTTTCCGTTTGCCTCTTTTTGTTCGCTTCTTGTTTGCTCGTGTGTTGGATTGCTTGCTTGTCACGATGGCTCAATATAATACCAAATTATGTGACTTTACCAATACCAACAACAATGATTTCCTTAGCACTCCGATTGCTCCTCTTACCGATACTGAATCTTGTGAAATCAATGCTACTTTGTTGAATCTTGTCATGAAAGATCAATTCGCCGGCCTTCCTAGTGAAGATGCCCCTACCCATCTAAATAGCTTCGTTGATTTGTGTGATATGGAAAAGAAGAAAGATGTGGACAATGATATTGTTAAATTGAAGCTATTTGCTTTTTCGCTTAGAGATCGTGCTAAAGCTTGGTTTTCTTCTTTTCCTAAAAATAGTATTGATTTATGGAAGTGCAAATATGCTTTTATCTCTAAGTATTTTCCTCCCGCAAAGATCATCTCCTTAGAAACGATATTATGAATTTTAAGCAACTTGATCATGAACATGTTGCACAAGCTTGGGAGATGATGAAATTAATGATACGTAATTGCCCTACGCATGGTTTGAATTTGTGGATGATTATACAAAAAATTTACGCCAGATTGAATTTTGCTTCTAGAAATCTTTTAGATTCGGCCGCGGGAGGCACTTTTACGGAAATCACTTTAGGAGAAGCTACTAAACTCCTAGATAATATTATGGTTAATTATTCTCAATGGCACACTAAAAGATCTACTAGTAAAGAAGTGCATGCGATAGAAGAAATTAATGTTTTGAGTGGAAAGATGGATGAACTTATGAAATTATTTGCTACTAAGAGTGTTTCTACTGATCCTAATGATATGCCTTTGTCTACTTTGATTGAGAATAATAATGAATCCATGGATGTGAATTTTGTTGGTAGGAATAATTTTGGTAACAACGCGTATAGAGGAAACTTTAATCCTAGGCCTTATCCTAGTAATTCTTCTAATAATTATGGTAATTCCTACAACAATTCTTATGGAAACTTTAATAAGATGCCTTCTGAATTTGAGACTAGTGTTAAGGAATTTATGAATTCGCAAAAGAATTTCAATGCTTTGCTTGAAGAGAAATTGCTTAAAGTTGATAAATTGGCTAGGAACGTTGATAGAATTTCTCTTGATGTTGATTCTTTAAAGCTTAGATATATTCCTCCTAAGCATGATATCAATGAGTCTCTCAAAGCCATGAGAATTTCCATTGATGAGTGCAAAGAAAGAACCGCTAGGATGCGTGCTAAGAAAGATTGCTTTGTGAAAGCGTGTTCTTCCAATTTCTATGAAAATAAAGATGAAGATCTAAAAGTTATTGATGTGTCCCCTATTAAATCTTTGTTTTGCAATATGAATCTTGATAATGATGGGACTGAATATGATCCACCTTTGCCTAGAAGGCGTTCCAGAAATTCGAAGTTTTTAGATCTTGATGCTAAAATTGATAAAAGTGGGATTGAAGAGATCAAAACATTAGATATTAATGAACCCACTATTTTGGATTTCAAGGAATTTAATTATGATAATTGCTCTTTGATAGATTGTATTTCCTTGTTGCAATCCGTGCTAAATTCTCTCATGCTTATAGTCAAAATAAAGCCTTTACCAAACATATCGTTGATGCTTTGATGCAATCTTATGAAGAAAAACTTGAGTTGGAAGTTTCTATCCCTAGAAAACTTTATGATGAGTGGGAACCTACTATTAAAATTAAAATTAAAGATCATGAATGCTATGCTTTGTGTGATTTGTGTCCTAGTGTTTCCACGATTCCAAAAACTTTATGCGATTTATTAGGTTTCCGTGATTTTGATGATTGCTCTCTAAACTTGCACCTTGCAGATTCCACTATTAAGAAACCTATGGGAAGAATTAATGATGTTCTTATTGTTGCAAATAGGAATTATATTCCCGTAGATTTTATTGTTCTTGATATAGATTGCAATCCTTCATGTCCTATTATTCTTGGTAGACCTTTCCTTAGAACGATTGGTGCAATTATTGATATGAAGGAAGGGAATATTAGATTCCAATTTCCGTTAAGGAAAGGCATGGAACACTTCCCTAGAAAGAAAATAAAATTACCTTATGAATCTATCATGAGAGCTACTTATGGATTGCCTACCAAAGATGGCAATACCTAGATCTATCCTTGCTATTATGCCTAGCTAAGGGCGTTAAACGATAGCGCTTGTTGGGAGGCAACCCAATTTTATTTTTTAGTTTTTTGCTTTTTGCTTCTGTTTAGGAATAAATATTTGTTCTAGCCTCTGGTTAGATTTGTTTTTATATTTTAATTAGTGTTTGTGCCAAGTTAAACCTATAGGATCTTCTTGGATGATAGTTATTTGATCTTGCTGTAAATTCCAGAAACTTTCTGTTCACGAACATAATTGTTAAAAATCACCATAACGTGATAAAATATTGATTCCAATTGTTTCTGCTCAATAAACAAATTGTCTAGGTCGTCCTATTTTGGTTGAATTGTTGGAGTTCCAGAAGTTTGCGTTAGTTACAGATTACTACAGACTGTTTTGTTTTTGACACATTCTGTTTTTCGTGTGTTGTTTGCTTATTTTGATGAATCTATGGCTAGTAAAATAGTTTATAAACCATAGAGAAGTTGTAATACAGTAGGTTTAACACCAATATAAATAAATAATGAGTTCATTACAGTACCTTGAAGTGGACTTTTGTTTCCTTTCGCTAACGGAGCTCACGAGATTTTCTGTTAAGTTTTGTGTTGTGAAGTTTTCAAGTTTTGGGTAAAAGATTTGATGGATTATGGAACAAGGAGTGGCAAGAGCCTAAGCTTGGGGATACCCATGGCACACCCAAGATAACTAAGGACACTTAAAAGCCAAACCTTGGGGATGCCCCGGAAGGCATCCCCTCTTTCGTCTACTTCCATCGGTAACTTTACTTGGAGCTATATTGTTATTCACCACATGATATGTGTTTTGCTTGGAGCGTCTTGTATGATTTGAGTCTTTGCTTTTTAGTTTACCACAATCATCTTTGCTGTACACACCTTTTGAGAGAGACACACATGATTCGGAAATTATTAGAATACTCTATGTGCTTCACTTGTATCTTTTGAGTTATATAGTTTTTGCTCTAGTACTTCACTTATATCTTATAGAGCACGGTGGTGGATTTGTTTTATAGAAACTATTGATCTCTCATGCTTCACTTAGATTATTTTGAGAGTCTTAAATAGCATGGTAATTTGCTTAAATAATCCTAATATGCTAGGTATTCAAGACTAGTAAAAACTTTCTTATGAGTGTGCTTAATACTAAGAGAAGTTTGATACTTGATGATTGTTTAGAGACATGGAGGTAGTGATATCAAAGTTGTGCTAGTTGAGTAGTTGTGAATTTGAGAAATACTTGTGTTGAAGTTTGCAAGTCCCATAGCATGCACGTATGGTAAACGTTATGTAACAAATTTGAAACATGAGGTGTTCTTTGATTGTCCTCCTTATGAGTGGCGGTCGGGGACGAGCGATGGTCTTTTCCTACCAATCTACCCCCCCTAGGAGCATGCACGTAGTGCTTGGTTTTTGATGACTTGTAGATTTTTGCAATAAGTATGTGAGTTCTTTATGACTAATGTTGAGTCCATGGATTACACGCACTCTCACCTTTCCATCATTGCTAGCCTCTTCGGTACCGTGCATTGCCCTTTCTCACATTGAGAGTTGGTGCAAACTTCGCCGGTGCATCCAAACCCCGTGATATGATACGCTCTTTCACACATAAACCTCCTTATATCTTCCTCAAAACAGCCACCATACCTACCTATTATGGCATTTCCATAGCCATTCCGAGATATATTGCCATGCAACTTTCCACCTTTCCGTTTATCATGACACGTTCATCATTGTCATATTGCTTTGCATGATCATGTAGTTGACATTGTATTTGTGGCAAAGCCACCATTCATAATTTTCATACATGTCACTCTTGGTTCATTGCATATCCCGGTACACCACCGGAGGCATTCATATAGAGTCATACTTTGTTCTAGTATCGAGTTGTAATCATTGAGTTGTAAATAAATAGAAGTGTGATGATCATCATTTTCTAGAGCATTGTCCCAAGTGAGGAATAAAAAAGAAGAGAAAGGCCATAAAAAAAGAAGGCCCAAAAAATGAGAGAAAAAGAAAGAAGGGACAATGTTACTATCTTTTTACCACACTTGTGCTTCAAAGTAGCACCATAATCTTCATGATAGAAAGTCTCTTGTTTTGTCACTTCCATATACTAGTGGGAATTTTTCATTATAGAACTTGGCTTGTATATTCCAACAATGGGCCTCCTCAAGTGCCCTAGGTCTTCGTGAGCAAGCAAGTTGGATGCACACCCACTTAGTTTCTTTTGTTGAGCTTTCATATATTTATAGCTCTAGTGCATCCGTTGCATGGCAATCCCTACTCCTTACATTAACATCAATCATGGGGCATCTCCATAGCTCATTGATTAGCCTCGTTGATGTGAGACTTTCTCCTTTTTTGTCTTCTCCACATAACCCCCATCATTATATTCTATTCTACCCATAGTGCTATATCCATGGCTCACGCTCATGTATTGTGTGAAAGTTGAAAAATCTTGAGATTACTAAAGTATGAAACAATTGCTTGGCTTTTCATTGGGGTTGTGCATGATGAGAGAATTCTTGTGTGATGAAAATGGAGCATGACTAAACTATATGATTTTCTAGGGAAGAACTTTCTTTGGCCATGTTATTTTGAGAGGACATAATTGCTTAGTTAGTATGCTTGAAGTATTATTATTTTTATGTCAATATTGAACTTTTATCTTGAATCTTTTGGATCTGAATATTCATACCACAATTAAGAAGAATTACATTGAAATTATGCCAAGTAGCATTCCGCATCAAAAATTCTGTTTTTATCATTTACCTACTTGAGGACGAGCAGGAATTAAGCTTGGGGATGCTTGATACGTCTCCAACGTATCTATAATTTTTTATTGCTCCATGCTATATTATATTCTGTTTTGGACATTATTGGGCTTTATTATACACTTTTATATTATTTTTGGGACTAACCTATTAACCGGAGGCCCAGCCCAGAATTGCTGTTTTTTGCCTATTTCAGAGTTTCGTAGAAAAAGAATATCAAACGGAGTCCAAACGGAATGAAACCTTCGGGAACGTGATTTTCGGAACGAACATGATCCAGAGGACTTGGACCCTATGTCAAGAAAGCTACCAGGAAGCCACGAGGTAGGGGGGCGCGCCTACCCCCCTGGCACGCCCTCCACCCTTGTGGGCAGCACGTTGCTCCACCGACGTACTTCTTCCCCCTATATATACCTACGTACCCTCAAACTACCAGATACGGAGCCAAAAACCTAATTCCACCACTGCAACCTTCTGTACCCGTGAGATCCCATCTTGGGGCCTGTTCCGGAGCTTCGCCGGAGGGGGCATCGATCACGGAGGGCTTCTACATCAACACCATAGCCTCTCCGATGATGTGTGAGTAGTTTACCTCAGACCTTTGGGTCCATAGTTATTAGTTAGATGGCTTCTTCTCTCTTTTTGGATCTCAATACAATGTTCTACCCCTCTCTCGTGGAGATCTATTCGATGTAATCTTCTTTTGCGGTGTGTTTGTTGAGACCGATGAATTGTGGATTTATGATCAAGTTTATCTATGAACAATATTTGAATCTTCTCTGAATTCTTTTATGTATGATTGGTTATCTTTGCAAGTCTCTTCGAATTATCAGCTTGGTTTGGCCTACTAGATTGATCTTTCTTGCAATGGGAGAAGTGCTTAGCTTTGGGTTCAATCTTGCAGTGTCCTTTCCTAGTGACAGTAGGGGCAGCAAGGCACGTATAGTATTGTTGCCATCGAGGATAATAAGATGGGGTTTATATCATATTGCATGAATTTATCCCTCTACATCATGTCATCTTGCTTAAAGCGTTACTCTGTTCTTATGAACTTAATACTCTAGATGCATGCTGGATAGCGGTCGATGTATGGAGTAATAGTAGTATATGCAGGCAGGAGTTGGTCTACTTGTCTCGGACGTGATGCCTATATACATGATCATACCTAGATATTCTCATAACTATGCTCAATTCTGTCAATTGCTCAACAGTAATTTGTTCACCCACCGTAAGTACTTATGTTCTTGAGAGAAGCCACTAGTGAAACCTATGGCCCCCGGGTCTATTTTCCATCATATTAATCTTCCAACAACAAGCTATTTCCATTGCCGTTTTTATTTTACTTTCTTTACTTTGCATCTTTATCACAAAAATACCAAAAATATTATCTTATCATATCTATCAGATCTCACTCTCGTAAGTGACCGTGTAGGGATTGACAACCCCTTATCGCGTTGGTTGCGAGGATTTATTTGTTTGTGTAGGTGCGAGGGACTCGTGCGTGGCCTCCTACTGGATTGATACCTTGGTTCTCAAAAACTGAGGGAAATAATTATGCTACTTTGCTGCATCACCCTTTCCTCTTCAAGGGAAAATCAACGTAGTGCTCAAGAGGTACCAAGAAGGATTTCTGGCGCCGTTGCCGGGGAGTCTACGCAAAAGTCAACATACCAAGTACCCATCACAAACCCTTATCTCCCGCATTACATTATTTGCCATTTGCCTCTCGTTTTCCTATCCCCCACTTCACCCTTGCCATTTTATTCGCCCTCTCTTTTCCGTTTGCCTCTTTTTGTTCGCTTCTTGTTTGCTCGTGTGTTGGATTGCTTGCTTGTCACGATGGCTCAATATAATACCAAATTATGTGACTTTACCAATACCAACAACAATGATTTCCTTAGCACTCCGATTGCTCCTCTTACCGATACTGAATCTTGTGAAATCAATGCTAATTTGTTGAATCTTGTCATGAAAGATCAATTCGCCGGCCTTCCTAGTGAAGATGCCCCTACCCATCTAAATAGCTTCGTTGATTTGTGTGATATGCAAAAGAAGAAAGATGTGGACAATGATAATGTTAAATTGAAGCTATTTGCTTTTTCGCTTAGAGATCGTGCTAAAGCTTGGTTTTCTTCTTTGCCTAAAAATAGTATTGATTCATGGAATAAGTGCAAAGATGCTTTTATCTCTAAGTATTTTCCTCCCGCTAAGATCATCTCCTTAGAAACGATATTATGAATTTTAAGCAACTTGCTCATGAACATGTTGCACAAGCTTGGGAGAGGATGAAATTAATGATACGTAATTGCCCTACGCATGGTTTGAATTTGTGGATGATTATACAATTTTTTATGCCGGATTGAATTTTGCTTCTAGAAATCTTTTAGATTCGGCCGCGGGAGGCACTTTTATGGAAATCACTTTAGGAGAAGCTACTAAACTCCTAGATAATATTATGGTTAATTATTCTCAATGGCACACTGAAAGATCTACTAGTAAAAAAGTGCATGCGAAAGAAGAAATTAATGTTTTGAGTGGAAAGATGGATGAACTTATGAAATTATTTGCTACAAAGAGTTTTTCTTCTGATCCTAATGATATGCCTTTTTCTACTTTGATTGAGAATAATAATGAATCCATGGATGTGAATTTTGTTGGTAGGAATAATTTTGGTAACAACGCGTATAGAGGAAACTTTAATCCTAGGCCTTATCCTAGTAATTCTTCTAATAATTATGGTAATTCCTACAACAATTCTTATGGAAACTTTAATAAGATGCCTTCTGAATTTGAGACTAGTGTTAAGGAATTTATGAATTCGCAAAAGAATTTCAATGCTTTGCTTGAAGAGAAATTGCTTAAAGTTGATAAATTGGCTAGGAATGTTGATAGAATTTCTCTTGATGTGGATTCTTTAAAGCTTAGATCTATTCCTCCTAAGCATGATATCAATGAGTCTCTCAAAGCCATGAGAATTTCCATTGATGAGTGCAAAGAAAGAACCGCTAGGATGCGTGCTAAGAAAGATTGCTTTGTGAAAGCGTGTTCTTCCAATTTCTATGAAAATAAAGATGAAGATCTAAAAGTTATTGATGTGTCCCCTATTAAATCTTTGTTTTGCAATATGAATCTTGATAATGATGGGACTGAATATGATCCACCTTTGCCTAGAAGGCGTTCCAGAAATTCGGAGTTTTTAGATCTTGATGCTAAAATTGATAAAAGTGGGATTGAAGAGATCAAAACATTAGATATTAATGAACCCACTATTTTGGATTTCAAGGAATTTAATTATGATAATTGCTCTTTGATAGATTGTATTTCCTTGTTGCAATCCGTGCTAAATTCTCCTCATGCTTATAGTCAAAATAAAGCCTTTACCAAACATATCGTTGATGCTTTGATGCAATCTTATGAAGAAAAACTTGAGTTGGAAGTTTCTATCACTAGAAAACTTTATGATGAGTGGGAACCTATTATTAAAATTAAAATTAAAGATCGGGAGTTCCGCCGCCGCAAGCCTCTGTAGCCACCAAAAACCAATCGGGACCCTGTTCTGGCACGCTGCCGGAGGGGGGATCCCTCACCGGTGGCCATCTTCATCATCCCGGCGCTCTCCATGACGAGGAGGGAGTAGTTCACCCTCGGGACTGAGGGTATGTACCAGTAGCTATGTGTTTGATCTCTCTCTCTCGTGTTCTTGAGGTGATACGATGTTGATGTATCGCGAGCTTTGCTATTATAGTTGGATCTTATGATGTTTCTCCCCCTCTACTCTCTTGTAATGGATTGAGTTTTCCCTTTGAAGTTATCTTATCGGATTGAGTCGTTAAGGATTTGAGAACACTTGATGTATGTCTTGCGTGGGATACCCGTGGTGACAATGGGGTATTCTATTGATCCACTTGATGTATGTTTTGGTGATCAACTTGCGGGTTCCGCCCATGAACCTATGCATAGGGGTTGGCACACGTTTTCGTCTTGACTCTCCGGTAGAAACTTTGGGGCACTCTTTGAAGTACTTTGTGTTGGTTGAATAGATGAATATGAGATTGTGTGATGCATATCGTATAATCATGCCCACTGATACTTGAGGTGACATTGGAGTATCTAGGTGACATTAGGGTTTTGGTTGATATGTGTCTTAAGGTGTTATTCTAGTACGAACTCTTGAATAGATCGATCCGGAAGAATAACTTGGAGGTGGTTTCGTACCCTACCATAATCTCTTCGTTTGTTCTCCGCTACTAGTGGCTTTGGAGTGACTCTTTGTTGCATGTTGAGGGATAGTTATGTGATCCAATTATGTTATTATTGTTGAGAGAACTTGCACTAGTGAAAGTATGAACCCTAGGCCTTGTTTCCTAGCATTGCAATACCGTTTGCGCTCACTTTTATCATTAGTTACCTTGCTGTTTTTATATTTTTCAGATTGCAAAAAACCTATATCTACCATCCATATTGCACTTGTATCACCATCTCTTCGCTGAACTAGTGCACCTATACAATTTACCATTGTATTGGGTGTGTTGGGGACACAAGAGACTCTTTGTTATTTGGTTGCAGGGTTGTTTGAGAGAGACCATCTTCAACCTACGCCTCCCACGGATTGATAAACCTTAGGTCATCCACTTGAGGGAAATTTGCTACTGTCCTACAAACCTCTGCACTTGGAGGCCCAACAACGTCTACAAGAAGAAGGTTGCGTAGTAGACATCAGCGAGTCGGGAACGATTGGGCAGGAGCGGCGGCCGGCGCGGGGAGGCGCGAGGGCGCCGGCGGCGGCTGGGTGGCGGCGACGGCATGGAGGAGACGCGCGGCGGCGGCGGAAGCGAGAAAGAAACCTAGGAAACTGATACCATGTATGAGATTATGATTGCACAATGTATTGCTCTTCATGCATAGGCACGTATATACATGATGTACAAAGGTGGGCCACAGACCTCAACTATATAAGGAACTAGGAGGCGGGCCCAATACACAATATGCACATAACACATATACTCAACAAATGCAAGTCTCATTCTGCTAGGGCGTGTTTGGTTGCAAGTGTGAACAGTACCCGTGTTGCATACACATCTCAACCCAGCCTGGCTCTGGAAAAACAGCCTCATATGCGACATCTGTAAGTTGTTTGGTTGCCTGCATACGGACTTCCTGCATTAGGGGATCAATTTTGACATGTTGTTTGGTTGCCTGCATTGTCTCGGCGCATACAACTACACGTTGTTCGGTTGCCCGCATGGGGTATGATTAAGAGCTAGCACTTGCACTTAGCACACAGGGTTAAGAGCTAGCAGAGGAAGGGGGAGAAGAAATGCAGTGTGCACTGGACCATGGCGACTGTGGTGGACAGTGACCGTGGCGCCGTGTCCGACATGATGAGCACGGAGTCATGGGCGAGCGACCCCGTTGGCGAACTAGTTGGAGTGCTCGCGCAAAGACAGTGGACAGAGGAGGATAAATGCAGTGCTCACGCCATGGCATCGTCAGTGTAGTAGGACGAGAGAGAGGAGCTGAGATGATCGACGCCAAAAATGACTCCAGTGTAGTAGGACGAGAAAGAGAAGGCCGGGAGGAGGCCAAGATGATCGACCCTGTCGGTGGTAGAGAACAGAGGACAAGAACCCCGTCAGTGTGCGCGCCATGGCGGCTTAACTGCAGTAAGTGAAGGAAGTATGCCCTAGAGGCAATAATAAAGTTATTATTTATATTTCCATATATCATGATAAATGTTTATTATTCATGCTGGAATTGTATTAACCGGAAACTTGATACATGTGTGAATACATAGACAAAACAGAGTGTCCCTAGTATGCCTCTACTTGACTAGCGCGTTAATCAAAGATGGTTAAGTTTTCTAGCCATAGATATGTGTTGTCATTTGATGAATGGGATCACATCATTAGAGAATGATGTGATGGCCAAGACCCATCCGTTAGCTTAGCATAATGATCGTTTAGTTTTATTTCCACTGCTTTCTTCATGACTTATACATGTTCCTCTGACTATGAGATTATGCAACTTCCGAATACCGGAGGAACACCTTGTGTGCTATCAAACATCACAGCGTAACTGGGTGATTATAAAGATGCTCTACAGGTGTCTTCGATGGTGTTTGTTGAGTTGGCATAGATCGAGATTAGGATTTGTCACTCCGAGTATCGGAGAGGTATCTCTGGGCCCTCTCGGTAATGCACATCACTATAAGCCTTGCAAGCAATGTGACTAATGAGTTAGTTACAGGACGATGCATTACAGAACAAGTAAAGAGACTTGCCGGTAACAAGATTGAACTAGGTATGAGGATACCGACGATCGAATCTTGGGCAAGTAACATACCGATGACAAAAGGAACAACGTGTGTTGTTATGCGGTTTGACCGATAAAGATCTTCGTAGAATATGTAGGAGCCAATATGAGCATCCAGGTTCCGCTATTGGTTATTGACCGCAGATGTGTCTCGGTCATGTCTGCATAGTTCTCCAACCCGTAGGGTCCGCACGCTTAACGTTCGATGACGATTTGTATTATGAGTTATGTGATTTGATGACCGAAGTTTGTTCGGAGTCCTGGATGAGATCACAGACATGACGAGGAGTCTCGAAATGGTCGAGAGGTAAAGATTCATATATAGGACGATGGTATTTGGACAACGGAAGCGTTCCGGGTGATACCGGGTCACCGAAAGTGGTTCCTGGCAAAGCCCGGCAAAGATATGGTCTTAATGGGCCAAGTAAGGGAACACACCAGCCCACAAGGGGCTGGTGCGCCCCTATAGGGCCAGCCACGTGGGGAGAAAGGGAAAGGTGAGGAGGAAAAGGAAGGTATGAAGTAGGACTCCTACTTCCTTCCCCTCCCCCCTCCTTCCTTTCCCCCTTGTCCAAATATGGTAAGGGGGGGCGAATTGGACTAGGGGCCCAAGTAGGATTCCTCCTACTTGGGCGCGCCCTAGGCTGCCTCCCTCCCTCTCCCTCCTTTATATACGTGGGGAGGGCACCCCTAGAACACACATCAATTGTTCCTAGCTAGCTGTGTGCGGTGCCCCCCTCCACAGTTACACACCTCGGTCATATCGTCGTAGTGCTTAGGCGAAGCCCTGCGCCGGTAACTTCATCATCACCGTCGCCACGCCGTCGTGCTGATGGTACTCTCCCTCGGCTTCAACTGGATCAAGAGCTTGAGGGATGTCATCGAGCTGAATGTGTGCTGAACACGGAGGTGCCGTACGTTCGGTGCTTGGATCGGTTGGATCGTGAAGACGTTTGACTACATCAACTGCGTTACTAAACGCTTCCGCTTTCGGTCCATGAGGGTACGTGGACACACTCTCCCCGCTCGTTGCTATGCTTCTCCTAGATAGATCTTGCGTGATCGTAGGAATTTTTTTGAAATACTACGTTCCCCAACAGTGGCATCCGAGCCAGGTCTATGCGTAGATGTTATATGCACGAGTAGAACACAATGAGTTGTGGGTGATAATAGTCATACTGCTTACCAGCAACATCTTACTTTGATTCGGCGGTATTGTTGGATGAAGCGGCCCGGACCGACATTACATAACCGCGTTCATGAGACTGGTTCTACCGACGTGCTTCACACATAGGTGGCTAGCGGGTGTCTGTTTCTCCAACTTTAGTTGAATCGAGTTTGACTACGCCCGGTCCTTGTTGAAGGTTAAAACAGCAAACTTGACAAAAATGGTTGTGGTTTTGATGCATAGGTAAGAGCGGTTCTTGCTAGAAGCCCGTAGCAGCCACGTAAAACTTGCAACAAGAAAGTAGAGGACGTCTAACTTGTTTTTGCAGGGCTTGCTGTGATGTGATATGGTCAAGACGTGATGATATATAAATTGTTGTATGAGATGATCATGTTTTGTAAAAGTTATCGGCAACTGGCAGGAGCCTTATGGTTGTCGCTTTATTGTATGAAATGCAATCCCCATGTAATTGCTTTACTTTATCACGAAGAAGTAGCGATAGTCGTAGAAGCAATAGTTGGCGAGACGACAACGATGCTACGATGGAGATCAAGATGTCAAGCCGGTGACGATGGTGATCATGACGGTGCTTTGGAGATGGACATCAAAGGCACAAGATGAATATGGCCATATCATATCACTTATTTTGATTGCATGTGATGTTTATCTTTTATACATCTTATTTTGCTTAGTACGGTGGAAGCATTATAAGATGATCTCTCACTAAATTTCAAGGTACAAGTGTTCTCCCTGAGTATGCACCGTTGCAACAGTTTGTCGTGCCGAGACACCACGTGATGATCGGGTGTGATAAGCTCTATGTTCACATACAAGGGGCGCAAGCCAGTTTTGCACACGCAAAATACTCGGGTTAAACTTGACGAGCCTAGCATATGCAGATATGGCCTCGGAACACTGAGACCGAAAGGTCGAACGTGAATCATATAGTAGATATGATCAACATAGTGATGTTCACCATTGAAAACTACTCCATCTCACGTGATGATCGGACAAGGTTTAGTTGATATGGATCACGTGATCATTTAGATGACTAGAGGGATGTCTATCTAAGTGAGAGTTCTTAAGTAATATGATTAATTGAACTTTAATTTATCATGAACTTAGTCCTGATAGTATTTGCATATCTATGTTGTAGATCAATAGCTTGCGATGTAGCTCCCCGTTTATTTTTGATATGTTCCTAGAGAAAAATAAGTTGAAAGATGATAGTAGCAATGATGCGGACTTGGTCCGTGATCTGAGGATTATCCTCATTGTTGCACAGAAGAATTATGTCCTTGATGCACCGCTAGGTGACAGACCTATTGCAGGAGCAGATGCAGAGGTTATGAACGTTTGACAAGCTCGGTATGATGACTACTTGATAGTTTAGTACACCATGCTTTACGGCTTAGAACCAGGACTTCAAAAATGTTTTGAACAACATGGAGCATATGAGATGTTCCAAGAGTGGAAATTGGTATTTCAGACTCATGCCTGTGTGAATAGGTATGAGACCTCTGACAAAGTACTTTGCCTATAAGATTGAGGAGAATAGCTCAGCTAGTGAGCATGTGCTCAGAATGTCTGAGTACTACAATCACTTGAATCAAGTGGGAGTTAATCTTCCAGATAAGATAGTGATTGACAGAATTCTCTAGTCACTATCACCGAGTTACTAGAACTTCGTGATGAACTATAATATGCAAGGGATAACAGAAACAATTCCCAAGCTCTTCGTGATGCCGAAATTGGCGAAGGTAGAAATCAAGAAAAAGCATCAAGTGTTGATGGTTGACAAGACCACTAGTTTCAGCTAAAAGGGCAAGGAAAAGAAATGGAACTTCAAGAAGAATGGCAGCAAGTTGCCACTCCCGTGAAAAAGCCCAAAGCTAGACCTAACCCTGGAACTAAGTGCTTCTACTGCAAAGGGAATGGTCACTGGAAGCGGAACTACCCCAAATACTTGGCGGATAAGAAGGATGGCAAAATGAATAAAAGTTTATTTGATATACATGTTATTGATGTGTACTTTACTAGTGTTTATAGCAACCCCTCGGTATTTGATACTGGTTCAGTTGCTAAGAGTAGTAACTTGAAACAGGAGTTGCAAAATAAACAGAGACTAGTTAAGGGCGAGGTGATGATGTGTGTTGGAAGTGATTCCAAGGTTGATAAGATCACCATCGCACACTCCCTTTACCTTCGGGATTAGTGTTGAACCTAAAATAAATGTTATTTGGTGTTTGCGTTGAGCATGAATATGATGGATCATGTTTATTGCAATACGGTCATTCATTTAAGTCAAAAAAAATTGTTGTCCTATTTACATGAATAAAACTTTCTATGGTCATACACTTTATATAAATGGTTTATTGAATCTCGATCGTAGTGATACATATATTCATAATATTGATGCCAAAAGATGCAAAGTTGATAATGATAATGCAACATACTTGTGGCACTGCCGTTTAGGTCATATTGGTGTAAGGCGCATGAAGAAACTCCATACGGATGGACTTTTGGAATCACTTGATTATGAATCATTTGATGCTTGCGAACCATGCCTCATGGGCAAGATGACTAATACTCCGTTCTTCGGAACAATGGAGCGAGCCACTGACTTATTGGAAATAATATATACCGATGTATGCGGTCCCATGAGTGTTGAGGCTCGCGGCGGGTATCGTTATTTTCTGACCTTCACAGATGATTTGAGCAGATATGGGTATATCTACTTGATGAAACACAAGTCTAAAACATTTGAAAAGTTCAAAGAATTTCATAGTGAAGTGGAGAATCATCGTAACAAGAAAATAAAGTTTCGACGATCTGATCGCGGAGGCGAATATTTATGTTACGAGTTTGGCCTTCAATTAAAACAATGTGGAATAGTTTCACAAACTCATGCCACCTGGAACACCACAGCATAATGGTGTGTCTGAACGTCCTAACCGTACTTTATTAGATATGGTGCGATCTACGATGTCTCTTACCGATTTACCACTATCATTTTGGGGTTATGCATTAGAGACAGTTGCATTCACGTTAAATAGGGCACCGTATAAATCCATTGAGACGACACTGTATGAACTATGGTTTGGCAAGAAACCTAAGATGTCGTTTCTTAAAGTTTGGGGTTGCGATGCTTATGTGAAAAAGCTTCAACCTGATAAGCTCGAACCCAAATCAGAGAAATGCGTATTCATAGGATACCCAAAGGAAACTGTTGGGGGCACCTTCTATCACAGATCCGAAGGCAAGATATTCGTTGCTAAGAATGGATCCTTTCTAGAGAAGGAGTTTCTCTCGAAAGAAGTGAGTGGGAGGAAAGTAGAACTTGATGAGGTAATTGTACCTGCTCCCGAACTGGAAAGTAGTTCATCACAGAAAACAGTTCCAGTGATTCCTACACCAATTAGTGAGGAAGCTAATGATGATGATCATGAAACTTCAGACCAAGTTACTACCGGACCTCGTAGGTCAACGAGAGTAAGGCCCGCACCAGAGTGGTAGGGTAATCCTGTTCTGGAGGTCATGTTACTTGACCATGACGAACCTACAAACTATGAGGAAGCGATGATGAGCCCAGATTCTGCAAAATGGCTTGAGGCCATGAAATCTGAGATGGGATCCATGTATGAGAACAAAGTGTGGACTTTGGTTGACTTGCCCAATGATCGGCGAGCCATTGAGATTAAATGGATCTTCAAGAGGAAGACGGACACTGATAGTAGTGTTACTATCTACAAAGCTCGAATTGTCACAAAAAGGTTTTCGACAAGTTCAAGGTGTTGACTACGATGAGAGTTTCTCACTCGTATATATGCTTAAAGTCTGTCCGAATCATGTTAGCAATTGCCGCATTTTATGAAATTTGGCAAATGGATGTCAAAACTGCATTCCTTAATGGATTTCTTAAAGAAGAGTTGTATATGATGCAACCAGAAGGTTTTGTCAATCCGAAAGGTGCTAACAAAGTGCGTAAGCTCCAGTGATCCATTTATGGACTGGCGCAAGCATCTCGGAGTTGGAATGTACGCTTTGATAGTGTGATCAAAGCATATGGTTTTATACAGATTTTTGGAGAAGCCTGTATTTACAAAATGGTGAGTGGGAGCTCTGTAGCATTTCTGATATTTTATGTGGATGACATATTATTGATTGGAAATAATACAGAATTTCTGGATAGTATAAAAGGATACTTGAATAAGAATTTTTCAATGAAAGACCTCAATGAAGCTACTTACATATTGGGCATCAAGATCTATAAAGATAGAACAAGACACTTGATAAGACTTTCAATGAGTAAATACCTTGATAAGATTTTGAAGGAGTTCAAAATGGATCAGTCAAAGAAGGAATTCTTGCCTGAGTTGTAAGGTGTGAAGTTGAGTAAAGACTCAAAACCCGACCACGGCAGAAAATAGAAAGAGAATGAAAAGTCATTCCCTATGTGATGTCTACTACACAACCTTCTTCTTGTAGACGTTGTTGGGCCTCCAAGTGCAGAGGTTTGTAGGACATTAGCAAATTTCCCTCAAGTGGATGACCAAAGGTTTATCAATCTGTGGGAGGCGTAGGATGAAGATGGTCTTTCTTAAACAACCTGGCAACCAAATAACAAAGAGTCTCCTGTGTCCCCAACACACCCAATACAATGGTAAATTGTATAGGTGCACTAGTTCGGCGAAGAGATGGTGAAACAAGTGCAATATGGATGGTAGATATAGGTTTTTGTAATCTGAAATTATAAAAATAGCAAGGTAACAAGTAATAAAAGTGAGCCAAAACGGTATTGCAATGCTTCGAAACAAGGCCTAGGGTTCATACTTTCACTAGTGCAAGTTCTCTCATCAATGATAACATAATTAGATGATATAACAATCCCTCAACATGCAACAAAGAGTCACTCCAAAGTCACTAATAGCAGACAACAAACGAAGAGATTATTGCAGGGTACGAAACCACCTCAAAGTTATTCTTTCCGATCAATCCATTGGGCTATTCCTATAAGTGTCACAAACAGCCCTAGAGTTTGTAGTAAAATAACACCTTAAGACACAAATCAACCTAAACCCTAATGTCACCTAGATACTCCAATATCACCTCAACTATCCGCGGGTATGATTATACGATATGCAACACACAATCTCAGATTCATCTATTCAACCAACACAAAGAACTTCAAAGAGTGCCCCAAACTTTCTACCGGAGAGTCAAGACGAAAATGTGTGCCAACCCCTATGCATAGGTTCCCAAGGTCACGGTACCCACAAGTTGATCACCAAAACATACATCAAGTGAATCAATAGAATACCCCATTGTCACCACGGGTATCCCACGCAAGACATACATCAAGTGTTCTCAAATCCTTAAAGACTCAATCCGATAAGATAACTTCGAAGGGAAAACTCAATCCATTACAAGAGAGTAGAGGGGGAGAAACATCATAAAATCCAACTATAATAGCAAAGCTCGCGATACATCAAGATCGTGCCATATCAAGAACATGAGAGAGAGAGAGATCAAACACATAGCTACTGGTACATACCCTCAGCCCCGAGGGTAAACTACTCCCTCCTCGTCATGGAGAGCGACGGGATGATGAAGATGGACACCGGTGATGGATCCCCCCTTCGGCAGGGTGCCGGAACAGGGTCCCGATTGGTTTTTGGTGGCTATAGAGGCTTGCGGCGGCGGAACTCCCGATCTAGGTTTCTTTTTGGGGGTTTCTGTATTTATAGGAATTTTTGGCGTCGGTCTCACGTCAGGGGGGTCCGAGTCATCCACGAGATAGGGGGGCGCGCCCTCCACCCTCGTGGATGGCTCGGGACTATTCTGGCCCAACTCTTTTACTCCTGGGGCTTCTTTTGGTCCATAAAAAATCATCAAAAATTGGCACGTCAATTGGACTCCGGTTGGTATTCCTTTTCTGTAAAACTCAAAAACAAGGAAAAAACAGAAACTGGCACTGGGCTCTAGGTTAATAGGTTAGTCCCAAAAATCATATAAAACAGCATATAAAACATCCAAGATGGATAATATAATAGCATGGAACAATCAAAACTTATAGATACGTTGGAGACGTGTCAAGCATCCCCAAGCTTAATTCCTGCTCGTCCTCGGGTAGGTAAATGATAAAAACAGAACTTTTGATGTGGAATGCTACCTAACATATTTATCAATGTAATATTCAGATCCATAAGA
Organism: Triticum aestivum; assembly: GCF_018294505.1. Taxonomy (NCBI): domain Eukaryota; kingdom Viridiplantae; phylum Streptophyta; class Magnoliopsida; order Poales; family Poaceae; genus Triticum; species Triticum aestivum. Next base: position 647,091,665 of record NC_057799.1, on the reverse strand, counting down.
TTCAAAACAAAAGTTTAATATTGACATGAAAACAATAATACTTCAAGCATACTAACAAAGCAATCATGTCTTCTCAAAATAACATGGCCAAAGCAAGCTATCCCCACAAAATCATATAGTCTGGCTATGCTCTATCTTCATCACACAAAATATTTAAATCATGCACAACCCCGATGACAAGCCAAGCAATTGTTTCATACTTTTGATGTTCTCAAACTTTTTCAACTTTCACGCAATACATGAGCATGAACCATGGATATAGCACTATAGGTGGAATAGAATGGTGGTTGTGGAGAAGACAAAAAGGAGAAGATAGTCTCACATCAACTTGGCGTATCGACGGGCTGTGGAGATGCCCATCAATAGATATCAATGTGAGTGAGTAGGGATTGCCAAGCAACGGATGCACTAGAGCTATAAGTGTATGAAAGCTCAAAAATAAACTAAGTGGGTGTGCATCCAACTCGCTTGCTCACGAAGACCTAGGGCATTTTGAGGAAGCCCATCATTGGAATATACAAGTCGGGTTCTATAATGAAAGATTCCCACTAGTATATGAAAGTGACAACATAGGAGACTCTCTATCATGAAGATCATGGTGCTACTTTGAAGCACAAGTGTGGTAAAAGGATAGTAGCATTGCCCCTTCTCTCTTTTTCTCTCATTTTTTTGTTTTTTTGTTTTTTTTGGCCTTCTCTCTTTTCTTTATGGCCTCTTTTTTCTTTTTCTTTTATTTTTCGTCCGGAGTCTCATCCCGACTTGTGGGGGGTCATAGTCTCCATCATCCTTTCCTCACATGGGACAAAGCTCTAATAATGATGACCATCACACTTTTATTTACTTACAACTCAAGAATTACAACTCGATACTTAGAACAAAATATGACTCTATATGATTGCCTCCGGCGGTGTACCGGGATGTGCAATGAATCAAGAGTGACATGTATGAAAGAATTATTAAGGTGGCTTTGCCATAAATACGATGTCAACTACATGATCATGCAAAGCAATATGACAATGATGAAGCGTGTCATAATAAACGGAACGGTGGAAAGTTGCATGGCAATATATCTCGGAATGGCTATGGAAATGCCATAATAGGTAGGTATGGTGGTTATTTTGAGGAAGGTATATGGTGGGTGTATGGTACCGGCGAAAGTTGTGCGCTACTAGAGAGGCTAGCAATGGTGGAAGGGTAAGAGTATGTGTAATCCATGGAATCAACATTAGTCATAAAGAACTCACATACTTATTGCAAAAATCTATTAGTTATCGAAACAAAGTACTAAGCACATGCTCCTAGGGGGATATATTGGTAGGAAAAGACCATCGCTCGTCCCCGACCGCCACTCATAAGGAAGACAATCAAAAAATAAATCATGCTCCGACTTCGTCACATAACGGTTCACCATACATGCATGCTACGGGAATCACAAACTTTAACACAAGTATCTCTCAAATTCACAACTACTCAACTAGCATGACTCTAATATCACCATCTTCATATCTCAAAACAATCATAAGGAATCAAACTTCTCATAGTATTCAATGCACTTTATATGAAAGTTTTTATTATATCCCTCTTGGATACCCATCATATTAGGACTAGTTTATAACCCAAGAAAATTACCATGCTGTTTAAGACTCTCAAAATAATATAATTGAAGCATGAGAGTTCATCTATTTCTTCAAAATAAAACCACCGTCGTGCTCTAAAAAGATATAAGTGAAGCACTAGAGCAAAGGACAAACTACTCCAAAAGATATAAGTGAAGATCAATGAGTAGTCGAATAATTATGTAACTATGTGAAGACTCTCTAACATTTAAGAATTTCAGATATTGGGATTTTATTCAAGCAGCAAGCAAAACAAAATAAAATAAAATTATGCTCCAAGCAAATCACATACCATGTGGTGAATAAAAATATAGCTCCAAGTAAAGTTACCGATGAACGAAGGCGAAAGAGGGGATGCCTTCCGGGGCATCCCCAAGCTTAGGCTCTTGGTTGTCCTTGAATATTACCTTGGGGTGACTTGGGCATCCCCAAGATTAGGCTCTTGCCACTCCTTATTCCATAGTCCATCGAATCTTTACCCAAAACTTGAAAACTTCACAACACAAAACTCAACAGAAAACTCGTAAGCTCCGTTAGTATAAGAAAATAAATCCCCACTTTTGGTACTGTTGTGAACTCATTATTTATTTATATTGGTGTAATATCTACTTTATTCCAACTTCTCTATGGTTCATACCCTCCGATACTACTCATAGATTCATCAAAATAAGCAAACAACACAATGAAAACAGAATCTGTCAAAAACAGAATAGTCTGTAGTAATCTGTAACTCTCGAATACTTCTGTAACTCCAAAAATTCTGAAATAAATTGGTGGACCTGAGGAATTTGTCTATTAATCTTCTTCAAAAAGAATCAACTTAAAAGCACTCTTCTGTAAAAAAATGACAGCTAATCTCGTGAGCGCAAAGTTTCTGTTTTTTACAGCAAGATCACATTAACTTTCACCCAAGTCTTCCCAAAGGTTCTACTTGGCACTTTATTGAAAAAAAGCTATAAACATGATTAATACAGTAGCTTAATCATGTGAACACACAAAAACAGTAGGGGTAAATATTGGGTTGTCTCCCAACAAGCGCTTTTCTTTAATGCCTTTTAGCTAGGCATGATGATTTCAATGATGCTCGCATAAAAGATAAGAATTGAAACATAAAGAGAGCATCATGAAGCATATTACTAACACATTTAAGTCTAACCCACTTCCTATGCATAGGGATTTTGTGAGCAAACAACTTATGGGAACAATAATCAACTAGCATAGGAAGGCAAAACAAGCATAACTTTAAAACTTTAAGCACATAGAGAGGAAACTTGATATTATTGCAATTCCTACAAGCATATATTCCTCCCTCATAATAATTTTCAGTAGCATCATGAATGAATTCAACAATATAACTATCACATAAAGCATTCTTTTCATGAGCCACAAGCATACAATTTTTATTACTCCCCACATAAGCAAATTTCTTCTCATTCGGAATAGTGGGAATATCATAAAAACTCGAATACTACACAAGCAAATTGTTTCCGCATTAAAAGAATAATGTTCAGAAAAAAGGTAATCATAATCATGACAAGTTTTGTAAATATAATCATCACTACTTTTTATAACATAAGTATCATCACAATAATCATCATAAGTAGCAACTTTGTTCTCATCATAATCAATTGAAACCTCTTCCAAGATAGTGGAATCATTACTAAATAAAGTCATGACCTCTCCAAATCCACTTTTATAATTATCACAATAATATTCAACATCCTCCAAAATAGTGGGATCATTACTTCCTAAAGTTGACACTCTTCCAAACCCACTTTCATCAATATAATCATCATAAATAGGGGGCATGCTATCATCATAACAAATTTGCTCATCAAAACTTGGGAGCCTAAAAATATCATCTTCATTAAACATAGCATCCCCAAGCTTGGGACTTTTCATGTCATAAGCATAATCACTCTCATCATTAATAGTATGGATAGCACCAATAGTATAGCAATTATCATCATCACAATGATTAATAGGAGCAACATCATTTGGGAGGGATACCTTTTTACCTTTGCTTCTCTGTATTTTCTTTTTCTTCTTCACATTAAGTATGCGTTTAATCCTCTTTTTGGAGCTCCTTATTAATGAGATTGGTTGAATAGAAAGCTCCTCCTCGTTACCTGATTCATCATAAGAAAGAATAGGAGGATATTGGGAAATTTCTTCCCTTTCATCAGTATTCTCTTCATCTTCTATTTGTTTTCTTGTCTTTATGTAATTGGCTATATAAGGATTTTCAATGCAATTCACTGCATAATACATATAAATTTCCTCTAGATCAAAATCAAGAACTTTATCCAGGACAAATTCTGGAAGATCATTAGTTATACGTTTCATTTGTTCATAACCCACAAGCAAACTAAGTTCATTAGGATGCGCAAGGGAAACCAAGTCATCACAATTTTTGGACATGATTCGATCATGAAACAATTTGCATTGGATATTTAAATGATCACGTTCATTGCAAAGTTCACAAGGATGGCAAAGAAATTTTAAATTTTCAGCACAAGCATCTAGCCTCTCTTGCAACCATTTAGTTTCTAAATACTTATGCCTCTTGCAAAATCTATCTTCCCTATTTCGTGTGTGCTTGCAAGCTCTATGCACTCCACAAAAATTGACATGCTTATAAGAGACATTTTTATCATTACTAGTGCAATCATCATTAGTACTATGGATATTCAAACAGTTCATACTAACAACATTGCAATCATGCTCATCATTCACAGATTGTATGCCAAACATTTTATTTCATTCTTCTTCTAACACTTTGGCACAATTATCGGAATCCTTATTTTCACGAAAGATATTAAAAAGATGAAGCATATGAGGCACCCTCAATTCCATTTTTTTGTAGTTTTTTTATAAACTAAACTAGTGATAAAACAAGAAACTAAAAGATTCAATTGAAAGATCTAAAGATATACCTTCAAGCACTAACCTCCCCGGCAACGGCGCCAAAAAAGAGCTTGATGTCTACTACACAACCTTCTTCTTGTAGACGTTGTTGGGCCTCCAAGTGCAGAGGTTGTTGGAAATATGCCCTAGAGGCAATAATAAATGGTTATTATTATATTTCTTTGTTCATGGTAATTGTCTATTGTTCATGCTATAATTGTGTTATCCGGAAATCGTAATGCATGTGTGAATACATAGACCACAACGTGTCCCTGGTAAGCCTCTAGTTGACTAGCTCGTTGATCAACAGATAGTCATGGTTTCCTAACTATGGACATTGGATGTCATTGATAACGGGATCACATCATTAGGAGAATGATGTGATGGACAAGACCCAATCCTAAGCATAGCTCAAAGATCGTGTAGTTCGTTTGCTAGAGCTTTTCCAATGTCAAGTATCTTCTCCTTAGACCATGAGATCGTGCAACTCCCGGATACCGTAGGAGTACTTTGGGTGTGCCAAACGTCACAACGTAACTGGGTGACTATAAAGGTACACTACGGGTATCTCTGAAAGTGTCTGTTGGGTTGGCACGGATCGAGACTGGGATTTGTCACTCCGTATGACGGAGAGGTATCTCTAGGCCCACTCGGTAATGCATCATCATAATGAGCTCAATGTGACTAAGGAGTTAGTCACGGGATCATGCATTGCGGTACGAGTAAATAGACTTGCTGGTAACGAGATTGAACAAGGTATTGGGATACCGACGATCGAATCTCGGGCAAGTAACGTACCGATTGACAAAGGGAATTGTATACGGGATTGATTGAATCCTCGACATCGTGGTTCATCCGATGAGATCATCGTGGAACATGTGGGAGCCAACATGGGTATCCAGATCCCGCTGTTGGTTATTGACCGGAGAGGCGTCTCGATCATGTCTGCATGTCTCCCGAACCCGTAGGGTCTACACACTTAAGGTTCGGTGACGCTAGGGTTATAGAGATATTAGTATGCGGAAACCCGAAAGTTGTTCGGAGTCCCGGATGAGATCCCGGACGTCACGAGGAGTTCCGGAATGGTCCGGAGGTGAAGAATTATATATGGGAAGTCCAGTTTCGGCCACCGGGAAAGTTTTGGGGGTTATCGGTATTGTACCGGGACCACCGGAAGGGTCCCGGGGGCCCACCGGGTGGGGCCACCTATCCCGGAGGGCCCCATGGGCTGAAGTGGGAAGGGAACCAGCCCTTAGTGGGCTGGGGCGCCCCCCATGGGCCTCCCCCTTGCGCCTAGGGTTGGAAACCCTAGGGGTGGGGGGCGCCCCACTTGGCTTGGGGGGAAGCCACCCCCCCTTCCCCTTGGCCGCCGCCCCCCATGTAGATGGGTTCCAGGGCCGGAGCCCCCCCCCTCCAGGGGTCCTATAAATAGTGGGGGGGAGGGAGGGCAGCAATACTACAGCCTTTGGCGCCTCCCTCCTCCCCTGCAACACCTCTCCCTCTCGCAGAAGCTTGGCGAAGCCCTGCCGAGACCCCGCTACTTCCACCACCACGCCGTCGTGCTGCTGGATCTCCATCAACCTCTCCTTCCCCCTTGCTGGATCAAGAAGGAGGAGACGTCGCTGCTCCGTACGTGTGTTGAACGCGGAGGTGCCGTCCGTTCGGCACTCGGTCATCGGTGATTTGGATCACGGCGAGTACGACTCCATCAACCCCGTTCATTGGAACGCTTCCGCTCGCGATCTACAAGGGTATGTAGATGCACTCCTTTCCCCTCGTTGCTAGTATACTCCATAGATGGATCTTGGTGATGCGTAGGAAATTTTAAAATTCTGCTACGATCCCAAACAGTGGTATCAGAGCCAGGTTTATGCGTAGTTACTATGCACGAGTAGAACACAAAGCAGTTGTGGGCGCAGATGTTGCCAATTCTTCTTGCCGCTACTAGTCTTATCTTGTTTCGGCGGTATTGTGGGATGAAGCGGCCCGGACCGACCTTACACGTACGCTTACGTGAGACAGGTTCCACCGACTGACATGCACTAGTTGCATAAGGTGGCTAGCGGGTGTCTGTCTCTCCCACTTTAGTCGGAACAGATTCGATGAAAAGGGTCCTTATGAAGGGTAAATAGAAATTGGCATATCACGTTGTGGTTTTACGTAGGTAAGAAACGTTCTTGCTAGAAACCTATACAAGCCACGAAAAAACTTGCAACAACAATTAGAGGACGTCTAACTTGTTTTTGCAGCATGTGTTATGTGATGTGATATGGACAGAAGATGTGATGAATGATATATGTGATGTATGAGATTGATCATATTCTTGTAATAGGAATCACGACTTGCATGTCGATGAGTATGACAACCAGCAGGAGCCATAGGAGTTGTCTTTATTTTTTGTATGACCTGCGTGTCATTGAATAACGCCATGTAAATTACTTTACTTTGTTGCTAAACGCGTTAGCCATAGAAGTAGAAGTAATCGTTGGCGTGACAACTTCATGAAGACACAATGATGGAGATCATGATGATGGAGATCATGGTGTCATGCCGGTGACGAAGATGATCATGGTGCCCCGATGATGGAGATCAAAGGAGCAAAATGATATTGGCCATATCATGTCACTATTTGATTGCATGTGATGTTTATCATGTTTTGCATCTTATTTGCTTAGAATGACGGTAGTAAGTAAGATGATCCCTTATAATAATTTCAAGAAAGTGTTCCCCCTAACTGTGCACCGTTGCGAAGGTTCGTTGTTTCGAAGCACCACGTGATGATCGGGTGTGATAGATTCTAACGTTCGCATACAACGGGTGTTGACGAGCCTAGCATTTACAGACATGGCCTCGGAACACACGCAATACACTTAGGTTGACTTGACGAGCCTAGCATGTACAGACATGGCCTCGGAACACGGAGGACCGAAAGGTCGAGCATGAGTCGTATAGAAGATACGATCAACATGGAGATGTTCACCGATCTTGACTAGTCCGTCTCACGTGATGATCAGACACGGCCTAGTTAAATCGGATCATGTTTCACTTAGATGACAAGAGGGATGTCTATCTGAGTGGGAGTTCATTGAGTAATTTGATTAGATGAACTTAATTATCATGAACTTAGTCTAAAATCTTTACAATATGTCTTGTAGATCAAATGGCCCACGTTGTCCTCAACTTCAACGCGTTCCTAGAGAAAACCAAGCTGAAAGATGATGGCAGCAACTATACGGACTGGGTCCGGAACCTGAGGATCATCCTCATAGCTGCCAAGAAAGATTATGTCCTAGAAGCACCGCTAGGTGAAGCACCAATCCCAGAGAACCAAGACGTTATGAACGCTTGGCAATCACGTGCTGATGATTACTCCCTCATTCAGTGCGGCATGCTTTACAGCTTAGAACCGGGTCTCCAAAAGCGTTTTGAGAAACATGGAGCATATGAGATGTTCGAAGAGCTGAAAATGGTTTTCCAAGCTCATGCCAGGGTCGAGAGATATGAAGTCTCTGACAAATTCTTCAGCTGTAAAATGGAGGAAAATAGTTCTGTTAGTGAGCACATACTCAGAATGTCTGGGTTACACAACCACTTGTCTCAGCTGGGAGTTAATCTCCCGGATGACGTGGTCATTGACAGAATGCTTCAGTCGCTTCCACCAAGCTACAAGAGCTTTGTGATGAACTTCAATATGCAGGGGATGGAAAAGACAATTCCTGAGGTATATTCGATGCTGAAATCAGCGGAGGTGGAGATCAGAAAAGAACATCAAGTGTTGATGGTGAATAAAACCACTAAGTTCAAGAAAGGCAAGGGTAAGAAGAACTTCAAGAAGGACGGCAAGGGAGTTGCCACGCCTGGTAAGCCAGTTGCCGGGAAGAAGTCAAAGAATGGACCCAAGCCTGAGACTGAGTGCTTTTATTGCAAGGGAAGTGGTCACTGGAAGCGGAACTGCCCCAAATACTTAGCGGACAAGAAGGCCGGCAACACCAAAGGTATATGTGATATACATGTAATTGATGTGTACCTTACCAGTATTTGTAGTAGCTCCTGGGTATTTGATACCGGTGCGGTTGCTCATATTTGTAACTCAAAACAGGAACTGCGGAATAAGCGGAGACTGGCAAAGGACGAGGTGACGATGCGCGTCGGGAATGGTTCCAAGGTCGATGTGATCGCCGTCGGCACGCTACCTCTGCATCTACCTATGGGATTAGTTTTAAACCTCAATAATTGTTATTTAGTGCCAGCTTTGAGCATGAACATTGTATCTGGATCTCATTTAATTCGAGATGGCTACTCATTTAAATCCGAGAATAATGGTTGTTCTATTTATATGAGAGATATGTTTTATGGTCATGCCCCGCTGGTCAATGGATTATTCTTGATGAATCTCGAACGTGATGTTACACATATTCATAGTGTGAATACCAAAAGATGTAAAGTTGATAACGATAGTCTCACATACTTGTGGCACTGCCGCCTTGGTCACATTGGTGTCAAGCGCATGAAGAAGCTCCATGCAGATGGACTTTTGGAGTCTCTTGATTACGAATCAGTTGACACATGCGAACCATGCCTCATGGGTAAGATGACCAAGACTCCGTTCTCCGGAACAATGGAGCGAGCAACCAACTTATTGGAAGTCATACATATCGATGTGTGCGGTCCAATGAGTGTTGAGGCTCGCGGAGGATATCGTTATGTTCTCACTCTCACTGATGACTTAAGTAGATATGGGTATGTCTACCTAATGAAACACAAGTCTGAAACCTTTGAAAAGTTCAAGGAATTTCAGAGTGAGGTTGAGAATCAACGTGATAAGAAAATAAAGTTCTTACGATCAGATCGTGGTGGAGAATATTTAAGTCACGAATTTGGTACGCACTTAAAGAAATGTGGAATCGTTTCACAACTCACGCCGCCTGGAACACCTCAGCGAAACGGTGTGTCCGAACATCGTAATCGCACTCTATTGGATATGGTGCGATCTATGATGTCTCTTACCGATCTACCGCTCTCATTTTGGGGCTATGCTTTAGAGACCGCCGCATTCACTTTAAATAGGGCTCCGTCGAAATCCGTTGAGACGACACCGTATGAATTATGGTTTGGGAAGAAACCTAAGCTGTCGTTTCTAAAAGTTTGGGGATGCGATGCTTATGTCAAGAAACTTCAACCTGAAAAGCTCGAACCCAAGTCGGAAAAATGCATCTTCATAGGATACCCTAAGGAAACCATTGGGTATACCTTCTACCTCAGATCCGAAGGCAAGATCTTTGTTGCCAAGAATGGTTCCTTTCTGGAGAAAGAGTTTCTCTCGAAAGAATTGAGTGGGAGGAAAGTGGAACTTGATGAGGTGATAGTCACCCCTTCCGAACCGGAAAGTAGCACAGCGCGGGAAGATGTTCCTGTGGTGCCTACACCGACTGGGGAGGAAGTTAATGATGATGATCATGAAGCTTCGGATCAAGTTACTGCTGAACTTCGTAGGTCCACAAGGACACGTTCCGCACCAGAGTGGTACGGAAACCCTGTCCTGGAAATCATGTTGTTAGACAATGGTGAACCTTCGAACTATGAAGAAGCGATGGCGGGCCCGGATTCCGACAAATGGCTAGAAGCCATGAAATCCGAGATAGGATCCATGTATGAAAACGAAGTATGGACTTTGACTGACTTGCCCGATGATCGGCGAGCCATAGAAAATAAATGGATCTTTAAGAAGAAGACAGACGCGGATGGTAATGTGACCATCTATAAGGCTCGACTTGTCGCTAAGGGTTATCGACAAGTTCAAGGGGTTGACTACGATGAGACTTTCTCACCCGTAGCGAAGCTGAAGTCCGTCCGAATCATGTTAGCAATTGCCGCATACTATGATTATGAGATATGGCAGATGGACGTCAAAACGGCATTCCTTAACGGCTTTCCTAAGGAAGAATTGTATATGATGCAGCCGGAAGGTTTTGTCGATCCTAAGAATGCTAACAAAGTATGCAAGCTCCAGCGCTCCATCTATGGACTGGTGCAAGCATCTCGGAGTTGGAACATTCGTTTTGATGAGATGATCAAAACGTTTGGGTTTACACAGACTTATGGAGAAGCCTGTGTTTACAAGAAAGTGAGTGGGAGCTCTGTAGCATTTCTCTTATTATATGTGGATGACATACTATTGATGGGAAATGATATAGAATTCTTGGAAAGTATAAAGGCCTATTTGAATAAGTGTTTTTCAATGAAGGACCTTGGAGAAGCTGCTTATATATTGGGCATCAAGATCTATAGAGATAGATCAAGACGCCTCATTGGTCTTTCACAGAGTACGTACCTTGACAAGATATTGAAGAAGTTCAATATGGATCAGTCCAAGAAGGGGTTCTTGCCTGTATTGCAAGGTGTGCAATTGAGCACGGCTCAATGCCCGACCACGGCAGAAGATAGAGAAAAGATGAGTGTCATCCCCTATGCCTCGGCCATAGGGTCTATTATGTATGCCATGTTGTGTACCAGACCTGATGTAAACCTTGCCGTGAGTTTGGTAGGAAGGTACCAAAGTAACCCCGGCATGGAACACTGGACAGCGGTCAAGAATATCCTAAAGTACCTGAAGAGAACTAAGGATATGTTTCTCGTTTATGGAGGTGACGAAGAGCTCGTCGTAAAGGGTTACGTCGACGCTAGCTTCGACACAGATCTGGATGACTCGAAGTCACAAACCGGATACGTGTATATTTTGAATGGAGGAGCAGTAAGCTGGTGCAGTTGCAAGCAAAGCATCGTGGCGGGATCTACATGTGAAGCGGAATACATGGCAGCCTCGGAGGCAGCACAGGAAGCATTCTGGATGAAGGAGTTCATTACCGACCTAGGGGTGATTCACAATGCGTCGGGCCCGATGACTCTCTTCTGTGACAACACTAGAGCTATTGCCCTTGCGAAGGAGCCCAGGTTTCACAGGAAGACCAGGCATATCAAGCGTCGCTTCAACTCCATTCGTGAAAGTGTTCAAAATGGAGACATAGATATTTGTAAAGTACATACGGACCTGAATGTAGCAGATCCGTTGACTAAACCCCTCCCTGGAGCAAAACATAATCAACACCAGGACGCAATGGGTGTTCGATTCATCACAATGTAACTAGATTATTGACTCTAGTGCAAGTGGGAGACTGTTGGAAATATGCCCTAGAGGCAATAATAAATGGTTATTATTATATTTCTTTGTTCATGGTAATTGTCTATTGTTCATGCTATAACTGTGTTATCCGGAAATCGTAATGCATGTGTGAATACATAGACCACAACGTGTCCCTGGTAAGCCTCTAGTTGGCTAGCTCGTTGATCAACAGATAGTCATGGTTTCCTGACTATGGACATTGGATGTCATTGATAACGGGATCACATCATTAGGAGAATGATGTGATGGACAAGACCCAATCCTAAGCATAGCTCAAAGATCGTGTAGTTCGTTTGCTAGAGCTTTTCCAATGTCAAGTATCTTCTCCTTAGACCATGAGATCGTGCAACTCTCGGATACCGTAGGACTACTTTGGGTGTGCCAAACGTCACAACGTAACTGGGAGACTATAAAGGTACACTACGGGTATCTCCGAAAGTGTCTGTTGGGTTGGCACGGATCGAGACTGGGATTTGTCACTCCGTATGACGGAGAGGTATCTCTGGGCCCACTCGATAATGCATCATCATAATGAGCTCAATGTGACTAAGGAGTTAGTCACGGGATCATGCATTGCGGTATGAGTAAAGAGACTTGCCGGTAACGAGATTGAACAAGGTATTGGGATACCGACGATCGAATCTCGGGCAAGTAACGTACCGATTGACAAAGGGAATTGTATACGGGATTGATTGAATCCTCGACATCGTGGTTCATCCGATGAGATCATCATGGAACATGTGGGAGCCAACATGGGTATCCAGATCCCGCTGTTGGTTATTGACCGGAGAGGCGTCTCGGTCATGTCTGCATGTCTCCCGAACCCGTAGGGTCTACACACTTAAGGTTCGGTGACGCTAGGGTTATAGAGATATTAGTATGCGGAAACCCGAAAGTTGTTCGGAGTCCCGGATGAGATCCCGGACGTCACGAGGAGTTCCGGAATGGTCCGGAGGTGAAGAATTATATATGGGAAGTCCAGTTTCGGCCACCGGGAAAGTTTCGGGGGTTATCGGTATTGTACCGGGACCACCGGAAGGGTCCCGCGGGTCCACCGGTTGGGGCCACCTATCCCGGAGGGCCCCATCGGCTGAAGTGGGAAGGGAACCAGCCGTTAGTGGGCTGGGGCGCCCCCCATGGGCCTCCCCCCTGCGCCTAGGGTTGGAAACCCTAGGGGTGGGGGCGCCCCACTTGGCTTGGGGGGGAAGCCACCCCCCCCCCTTCCCCTTGGCCGTCGCCGCCCATGTAGATGGGTTCCAGGGCCGCCCCCCACCCCCCTCCAGGGGTCCTATAAATAGTGGGGGGAGGGAGGGCAGCAATACTACAGCCTTTGGCGCCTCCCTCCTCCCCTGCAACACCTCTCCCTCTCGCAGAAGCTTGGCGAAGCCCTGCCGAGACCCCGCTACTTCCACCACCACGCCGTCGTGCTGCTGGCTCTCCATCAACCTCTCCTTCCCCCTTTCTGGATCAAGAAGGAGGAGACGTCGCTGCTCCGTACGTGTGTTGAACGCGGAGGTGCCGCCCGTTCGGCACTCGGTCATCGGTGATTTGGATCACGGCGAGTACGACTCCATCAACCCCGTTCATTGGAACGCTTCCGCTCGTGATCTACAAGGGTATGTAGATGCACTCCTTTCCCCTCGTTGCTAGTATACTCCATAGATGGATCTTGGTGATGCGTAGGAAATTTTAAAATTCTTCTACAATCCCCAACAGAGGTTTGTAGGACAGTAGCAAATTTCCCTCAAGTGGAGGACCTAAGGTTTATCAATCCGTGGGAGGCGAAGGATGAAGATGGTCTCTCTCAAACAACCCGGCAACCAAATAACAAAGAGTCTCTTGAGTCCCCAACACACCCAATACAATGGTAAATTGTATAGGTGCACTAGTTCGGCGAAGAGATGGTGATACAAGTGCAATATGGATGGTAGATATAGGTTTTTGTAATCTGAAATTATAAAAACAGCAAGGTAACAAGTAATAAAAGTGAGCGAAAATGGTATTGCAATGCTTCGAAACAAGGCCTAGGGTTCATACTTTCACTAGTGCAAGTTCTCTCAGCAATGATAACATAATTAGATCATATAACAATCCCTCAACATGCAACAAAGAGTCACTCCAAAGTCACTAATAGCGGAGAACAAACGAAGATATTATTGTAGGGTATGAAACCACCTCAAAGTTATTCTTTCCGATCAATCCATTGGGCTATTCCTATAAGTGTCACAAACAACCCTAGAGTTCGTAGTAAAATAACACCTTAAGACACAAATCAACCAAAACCCTAATGTCACCTAGATACTCCAATGTCACCTCAAGTATCCGCGGGTATGATTATACGATATGCATCACACAATCTCAGATTCATCTATTCAACCAACACAAAGAACTTCAAAGAGTGCCCCAAAGTTTCTACCGGAGAGTCAAGACAAAAACGTGTGCCAACCCCTATGCATAGATTCCCAAGGTCACGGAACCCGCAAGTTGATCACCAAAACATACATCAAGTGAATCAATAGAATACCCCATTGTCACCACGGGTATCCCATGCAAGACATACATCAAGTGTTCTCAAATCCATAAAGACTCAATTCGATAAGATAACTTCGAAGGGAAAACTCAATCCATTACAAGAGAGTAGAGGGGGAGAAACATCATAAGATCCAACTATAATAGCAAAGCTCGCGGTACATCAAGATCGTGCCATATCAAGAACACGAGAGAGAGAGAGAGAGAGAGAGAGAGAGAGAGATCAAACACATAGCTACTGGTACATACCCTCATCCCCGAGGGTAAACTACTCCCTCCTCGTCATGGAGAGCGCCGGGATGATGAAGATGGCCACTGGTGATGGATCCCCCCTCCGGCAGGGTGCCGGAACAGGGCCCCGATTGGTTTTTGGTGGCTATAGAGGCTTGCGGCGGCGGAACTCCCGATCTAGGTTTCTTTTCGGGGGTTTCTGTATTTATAGGAATTTTTGGCGTCGGTCTCACGTCAGGGGGATCTCCAAGTCATCCACGAGATAGGGGGGCGCCTAGGGGGGTAGGGCGCTCCTCCACCCTCGTGGATGGCTCGGGACTCTTCTGATCCAACTCTTTTACTCCAGGGGCTTCTTTTGGACCATAAAAAATCATCAAAAATTGGCACGTCAATTGGACTCCGTTTGATATTCCTTTTCTGTAAAACTCAAAAACAAGGAAAAAACAGAAACTGGCACTGGGCTCTAGGTTAATAGGTTAGTCCCAAAAATCATATAAAACAGCATATAAATGCATATAAAACATCCAAGATGGATAATATAATAGCATGGAACAATAAAAAAATATAGATACGTTGGAGACGTATTACTATGCCTCAGTCATAGGTTCTATAAAGTATGCTATGCTGTGTACCAGACCTATTGTGTACCTCACCATGAGTTTTGCAAGAGGGTACAATAGTGATCCAGGTGTGGATCACTGGACAGCGGTCAAAATTATCCTTAGTGGAATAAGGACATGTTTCTCGGTTATGGAGGTGACAACAAGTTCGTCGTAAAGGGTTACATTGATGCAAGCTTTGACACTGATCCGGATGACTCTAAGTCTCAATATGGATACATATTGAAAGTGGGAGCGATTAGCTAGAGTAGCTCCGTGCAGAGCATTGTAGACATAGAAAATTTGCAAAATACATACGGCTCTGAATGTGGCAGAACCGTTGACTAAACTTCTCTCACAAGCAAAACATGATCACACCTTAGTACTCTTTGGGTGTTAATCACATGGCGATGTGAACTAGATTATTGACTCTAGTAAACCCTTTGGGTATTGGTCACATGGCGATGTGAACTATAGAGTGTTAAATCACATGACGATGTGAACTATTGGTGTTAAATCATATGGCGATGTGAACTAGATTATTGACTCTAGTGCAAGTGGGAGACTGGAGGAAATATGCCCTAGAGGCAATAATAAAGTTGTTATTTATATTTCCTTATATCATGATAAATGTTTATTATTCATGCTAGAATTGTATCAACCGGAAACTTGATACATGTGTGAATACATAGACAAAACAGAGTGTCCCTAGTATGCATCTACTTGACTAGTTTGTTAATCAAAGATGGTTAAGTTTCTAGCCACAGACATGTGTTGTCATTTGATGAACGGGATCACATCATTAGAGAATGATGTGATGGACAAGACCCATCCGTTAGCTTAGCATAATGATCGTTTAGTTTTACTGCTATTGCTTTCTTCATGACTTATACATGTTCCTCTGACTATGAGATTATGCAACTTCTGAATACCGGAGGAACACCTTGTGTGCTATCAAACGTCACAACGTAACTGGGTGATTATAAAGATGCTCTACAGGTGTCTCCGATGGTGTTTGTTGAGTTGGCATAGATCGAAATTAGGATTTGTCACTCCGAGTATCGGAGAGGTATCTCTGGGCCCTCTCGGTAATGCACATCACTATAAGCCTTGCAAGCAATGTGACTAATGAGTTAGTTACAGGATGATGCATTACAGAACGAGTAAAGAGACTTGTCGGTCATGAGATTGAACTAGGTATGAGGATACCGACGATCGAATCTCGGGCAAGTAACATACCGATGACAAAGGGAACAACGTATGTTGTTATGCGGTTTGACCGATAAAGATCTTCATAGAATATGTAGGAGCCACTATGAGCATCCTAGTTCCGCTATTGTTTATTGAACGGAGATGTGTCTCGGTCATGTATGCATAGTTCTTGAACCCGTAGGGTCCGCACGCTTAACGTTCGATGACAATTTGTATTATGAGTTATGTGATTTGATGACCGAAGTTTGTTCGGAGTCCCGGATGAGATCACGGACATGACGAGGAGTCTCGAAATGGTCAAGAGGTAAAGATTCATATATAGGACGATGGTATTTGGACACCCGAAGCGTTCCGGGTAATATCGGGTCACCGGAAGTGGTTCCGGGCAAACCCCGGCAAAGATATGGGCTTAATGGGCCAAGTAAGGGAACACACCAGCCCACAAGGGGCTGGTGCGCCCCCTATAGGGTCAGACACATGGGGAGAAAGGGAAAGGACAGGAGGAAAAGGAAAGTATGAAGTAGGACTCCTACTTCCTTCCCCTCCCCCATCCTTCCTTTCCCCCTTGTCCAAATATGGTAAAGGGGGGGCCGAATTGGACTAGGGGCCCAAGTAGGATTCCTCCTACTTGGGCGCGCCCTAGGCTGCCTCCCTCCCTCTCCCTCCTTTATATACGTGGGGAGGGCACCCCTAGAACACACATCAATTGTTCCTAGCCGTGTGCGGTACCCCCTCCACAGTTACACACCTCGGTCATATCGTCGTAGTGCTTAGGCGAAGCCCTGCACTGGTAACTTCATCATCACCGTCGCCACGCCGTCATGCTAAAGGAACACTCCCTCGGCCTCAACTGGATCAAGAGTCGAGGGACGTCATCGAGCTGAACGTGTGCTGAACACGTAGGTGTCGTACGTTCGGTGCTTGGATCGGTTGGATCATGAAGACGTTCGACTACATCAACCGCGTTACTAAACGGTTCCGCTTTCGGTCTACGAGGGTACGTGGACACACTCTCCCCACTCGTTGCTATGCTTCTCCTAGATAGATCTTGCGTGATTATAGGATTTTTTTTGAAATACTACGTTCCCCAATAGTAAGATCATGGGGAGAAGGCCGAGATGAACGACAGCGACAATGACGCTACCACAGCAAGATGCGAGAGAGGAGATCAAGAGAAACCACGCCGGCTAGAGGAATAATTAAGCAGTATCTTAAATCATAGCACACATATCCATATGTACAGCCATGAAAAATATGTAGATCTTCTCGTCTATGATCGTCGAAACAGGAAACTTGCAATACAAATGTTGTGCAGAACTGTGAGATTAGGCTGCTGGTCAAAGGAAATTTCAAACAATCGATTGTGCTAGACGAATCTGACAAAATTCGTCCAAAACAACTCCAAACGGGAACAAGAAATTGAGCATGTACGATCGACGAAACTACAAACCGATCGCCTGAATGGATCCGTAGCATCGATGTGCATCTTTTTCGTGTAGAGCTTACCACGAATCGAAGCATCGTTGTGTAAATTAGAGGGGCATGGAAGAGAGGAGATTAGAGAGGAGCTTACTTGAGGTTGAAGAAGACACCACGTAAACACCTCGCATCCCTCCCGTTTCTCCTCGTGCAGGGGCTGCTTGCTGCGCTTCCGCTCGGCCTGGCTCCAGAGAAACTGCCGATCTTTGCGTTTCCAGCGAGCCAGGCCCAGAGGTGCTTTAAGAAGCGTGCGGTGCAGGCCAATAGTGCATGCGGGCTACCAAACATGTTGGATCCTTCCAGCGCGGGCCTGGTTGAGGTGTATACAGGCAATCAAACACGTCCCTAGTGTCTTTTGCGAAAAAGGAAGAAGGATAAAAGTTTCAGCTGCAGCCTCCTCTTTGAGCAGCTGGATTCAGTCTTGCTGGTATAAAGCAGTATCTGTGTGGGGAATGGAAATTAATTAAAGGCGGCAGCTGGTTGCTGTTGCTGTTGTCTGTCTCCTATTGAGTTTCAAGAAAACTTTCTCCTCGGTGCATGTACCTGCATTTGCACAATCAATTAATCTTCGACCAGTGCTGCTATTAATTAAACGGATGAAGTGATGAGTGATAGATGGCAACGTTGTTATTTTTATCAAGCTCTAGGTAGGGCCATGCATCAAGGCTCTGAATCACTTTCTCCTTTTTGTTCTTCAACTCGCTTCCATTTAGAAAAGTGTGGCGCCATTCATCCTAGGTTGGTCTCAAAGATAGGCATCCTACTTTTTAGATAATGAGCAGCATGCTAATAGCTTTGTTTTGTGTAGACATCTTTTAATATCTCCTTTTTGTTCCTTGATTTTTGAACAGTTTGGCTTAATTGTATGGCAGTACACAATATTGTTGCCATCTCTTGATATTATATTAGAGCCGCAGTCATCATCTACTAATTTAATATTACGAGCATAATGCCATCTTTTGATGTTTTTTTTCAAAACAGAGGCAAAAGATTTGCCTTATCTATTAATTAAGGAGAGAATATGTTTGTTACAATCCACCCAAATACCACATGAATTATTATTCTCACGACACAATTGACCATAATTTTTTCGCTTCAGCGGTGATCCAAAGGCTTGCCTCGGTCATGATAGTGTTGAGCAAACTTGTAGGCGGTGCGCTCTTATTGCAGAATACCTTTGCATTCTTCCCGTTCTATATGGTCCACGACACAAGCATGGTAAGCAAAGCCATGGCCTTTCTCTTCATGGTGCCAACGTCAGTTTGACTTGCCCACCAATCCTTTATGATGCCCTCCAAATGCCAAGAGGCCATGACCAAGTCCTCGAGTCGTAGCTTCTCCATTACCAAACCCCATTGTAGAAATGTATTGAATAATTGTTGATACAATATTGTGCCGGTACAAGAAGTATATATAAGAGCCAAGCCGCACCCGACCTAGCCTTATTACAATCCGAGTAGGAGTCTTAATCCTATTACAAGTTGTATTCTAACATCTCCCCGCAGTGTCAACGGTAGGCTCGACGACGTTGAGACTGAAACGAATGTCTTGAAACGGAGTAGTCGCCAGGCCTTTAGTAAAGATATCAGCGAACTGAGCAGAAGTAGGCACGTGAAGAATGGGAACTTGACCGAGAGCCACCTTCTCTCGAACAAAATGAATGTCGATCTCAATATGCTTGGTGCGACGGTGTTGAACCGGATTCCCTGACATGTACAGCTGAAATATTATCACAGTAAACAATGGTAGCTTGCTCAATAGGACGGTGCAGCACCGACAACAACTGGCGCAACCAAACCGTTTCAGCAACCGCATGAGCCACAGCACGGTACTCAGCTTCAGCAGACGAGCGGGAGACCGTAACCTGCCTTTTCGAAGACCAAGAAACCAAATTGTTACCAAGAAAAACACAAAATCCGGATGTGGACCTACGAGTATCTGGACAACCAGCCCAGTCTGCATCAGAGTAAGCTGTCAAGGAGGTGGGAGAGGAGTTGTCGATATGAAGACCTAAGTCTAGTGTGCCTTTGAGATACCGAAGAATACGTTTGACATGATTGTAGTGTGGAATATGAGGATCGTGCATGTATAAACAAGCTTGTTGGACAACAAAGAAATTTCAGGACGAGTGAGAGTGAGATACTGAAGTGCACCGGTAAGACTACGATAAAGAGAAGGATCAGAGAAAGGATCACCATCGGCAGAGAGTTTGGAACCTGTATCAACAGGGATACGGGAAGTTTGACAATCAAGCATACCAGCACGAAAAAGAAGATCCAGAGTGTACTGACGTTGAGACAAGAAAAGACCAGAGGAGTCACGGATAACAGCAATACCTAAGAAGTGGTGAAGAAGACCTAAATCTGTCATAGAGAATTCGCGGCGAAGAAGAGAGATAATATGATCTAAAAATTGTTGTGAGGAAGCTGTGAGGATAATATCATCAACATATAAAAGAAGGTAAGCAGTGTTGGTGTTGTGATTAAAGGTGAAGAGTGAAGTGTCACAACGGGAAGGGGTAAAACCGATGGTTTGAGCATAAGTAGAAAAGCGTTGGAACCAGGCACGTGGTGCTTGTTTAAGACCATAAAGAGATTTGTTAAGAAGACAAACATGATTAGGATAGGAGGAATGTTCGAAGCCAAGAGGTTGTTGACAATAGACTGTTTCTTGACGAGAGCCATGAAGAAAAGCATTTTTGACATCTAGTTGATGAATTGGCCAGGAAGAAGAGATGACGATGCTAAGGACAGTGCGAATAGTGCTGGGCCTGACAACTGGAGAGAAAGTCTCATCATAATCGATGCCGTGTTGCTGAGAGTAACCACGACATACCCATCGAGCCTTATAACGTGCAAGACTCCCATCAGAATTAAATTTATGGCGAAAAACCCATTTGCCCGAAACGATATTTGTATTGGAAGGATGAGGAACTAACTGCCACATGTTATTCTGCAGAAGGGCATCATATTCATCTTTCATAGCTGCGGCCCAATTAGGATCTAGGAGAGATGATTTGTAAGATTTGGGTAGAGAGGAAGGAGATATAGATGCATGAAGATTGAGACGATCTTTTGCAGGTAAACGAAACCCGGACTTGGCACGAGTGCGCATGGTATGATCGTTAGTAGGAGCTGGAACGGGAATAGCATGAGCAGGAGGAGTGGGGGAAGATGGGGTGGACGCGTCTGGCGCAGCGGAGGAAGCAGACGCGGGAGATGGCGGTGAAGACTGCGGCGGCACGAGGTCTGCCGCGTCAGAGTGTAATGTGTTTTCCTCTGTCGGGACAGAGGTGATGACAGAAGTGGTGGCGGCAGGATCCGCTACTGCGGCTGGTTTCGCTGGATAGGTCGGCGGGTGAAAGAAGGGAAGATGATTGCGACGAGAGGGACTAGTGGACGGCATGGGTGAGTTGGGATCTAATTGTTGACGCTCGGAAAAGGGAAAAATGTTTTCAGCAAATGTTACATGATGAGACACATGAACACGGCCACTAACAAGATCTAGACAATGATAACCCTTGTGCTCGTCAGAAACCCCTAGATGGACACACGGGATAGAGCGCGGGGAAAGTTTGTTAGGAGAAGTGGAGTAGGAGTTTGGGAAACAAAGACAATTGAAGATGCGAATGTCAGAGTAATTTGGATGAGAGAGAAATAAAGAGAAGTAAGGAGTAGTTTGCGGGTTAACTTTAGATGGACGAACATTGAGCAAATATGTGACCATGTGGAGGGCCTCGGCCCAGAACGTCAGAAGCAGAGAAGAGTGAACAAGCAAAGTGCGAATGATGTCATTAAGAGTATGAAGGGAATGCTCGGCTTTGCCGTTTTGAAGGGAGGTATAAGGACAGGAGAAATGCAAGAGAATTCCATATTGTAGAAAGAAATTTCGATTTTTAAAGTTGTCAAATTCACGACCATTATCACATTGTATGAATCTTATAGGGAGGAAAAAGTGGACCAAGACATAGCGCTGAAAGTTAAGGAATATATTATGAACGTCGGATTTGTTGCATAAAGGAAAAGTCCAAATATAATGAGTAAAATCATCAAGAATCATGAGATAATACTTAAAACCAGATACACTTTCTATTGGTGATGTCCAGAGATCACAATGAAGTAATTCAAAAGGAAAAGTACTAGAGGATTGAGAGGAACTAAAGGAAAGGCGAACATGTTTGCCCAATTGACATGATTGACACATAGAAGAATTATGAGTGTCTCTATGACGAGGTATTGAAAATTCACTAAGAAGTGTGGATAACACATTTTTATTGGGATGGCCGAGACGTTGGTGCCACAGATCAACAGAGGCCGCCATAGATGTTGGAGGAGCAGCGGCGAACACCATGGAGAGAATATAAATCACCGGAGCTATTGAATCGAGCGATCTCGGCCTTGGTCCGGTAGTCTTTCGCAGACAAACCAAAGGGGTCAAACTCAACAGAAACAAGATTATCAGTGGTGATTTGGCGAACAGAAATCAGATTTTTAATAAGAGCAGGAGCTACAAGAACATCACAAAGAAGCAAAGGCTTAGTTGGGGATTGGATTTGAGCCTGACCGACACAGTAAATAGGAATAGAAGATCCATCACCGAGAGTAATAGAGGGAAAAGACGTAGGTGTGCAAGAAGAAAGCAAATTACTCGATGCAGACATATGACGAGAAGCACCAGAATCAAAAATCCAATCTGTACCCGAGTTCCCTTGAGCAGCAAAGTTGTTCATGGCTTGTAGAAAAACAGCTTGGTCCCAGCTCGGAGTCGAAGTAGAGGCCGGTGTAGTTATGGGCGCTTGCGGGTGTGGTGGCATCGGCAGTAGGGCTGGCATCAGCGTAAAGAGAGAGACACCTTCATTGTACTGCTGCATGTAGGGGGGCGATGGAGCGCCATATGATGCATAAGGACTGGTGTTGTAGATCGGTGGCGCGTAGGAGGGAGTAGCGTGGTACGCGGCCGTCGGCTGTCGGGGTGCGAGGATGGGCGCGCCGGTCGGAACTGCGGCGGCCTAGGGTTTCTGCCCCGCTAGTTTGGACTTGGACGCCAGCCGGATGGGTGAGGAGGTGTTGTTGGTGGAGGTAGAGCTAGAGTAGAGGTAGAGGCGGAGGAGACCGCGGCCGCGGCGACCTGGGCGGCGACGATGTTGGCGTGACGCACGGAGTAGCCGGGCGGCGGCGGCGGCGGGACCGGCGGGTTAGCCATACCCTAGGATCGTAAGTCTGATACCATGTAGAATTGTATTAAATAATTGTTGATACAATATTGTGCCGGTACAAGAAGTATATATAAGAGCCAAGCCGCACCTGACCTAGCCTTATTACAATCCGAGTAGGAGTCTTAATCCTATTACAAGTTGTATTCTAACACCCATAGCCTCAAAGTGTAAGGACACTTAAAAAAGAGGTGTGTGTCGCACTCTTGCGCTCTCTTGCAAAGGGGGCAAAGTTGATAATTTGTCCATCCCTGCTTGGCCAACCTATCGGCGGGCCAAATTCGATCTTGAATAGCAAACCATGCGAAGAACTTAACCTTTGGTGACACCCAAGCCCTCTAAACCATTTGGTCCAACTGAGAGAAGGTCATGCCAGGGAATCGCGCCTTGCAAGCTGAGGCCGCCGAATATTCTCCACTTGCCGTATGCTTCCACACAATGCCATTCTCGGCGAGCTAACATGTTCATTTCTACGTAGATTTATCGACAAACCAATTCAGCGTGCTATCATTTATCTTCAAACAATTAAATATGTAAAGAGCAGACACATGTTGTGGATAATGATACAGAGCAGACATATACTCCCTCCATTCCACAATGTAGTGCACCCGTGTTTTTCGAGATTCAAGTTTGACCGTAAATTTAACCAACAAGACCGATTGCGGCGGGGACAAAAATTATATCACCGAATTCATATTGAAAATATGAATTCAGTGGTATAATTTTTGCCCCGCCGCAGTCGGTCTCGGTAGTCAAATTTGAATCTCGGGAAGTGCGGGCCATTTGGTTGGACAAGAAAAAAGATACTCTTTTACACAACAAAGATGAAGTTCGCGGTCGTCGATGTCTTCTGGGCTACATCGAAGACTTCTCGACTATATTTTTTTATAATCTTCTAGGTTTCAACAAGATTTCTTCGGTAAGATGGAGGCCTAGAGGTGGCAACAAGCATTGGTCATGGCGTGCCGTTGATGGATGCAGAAGGAAGATGGTACTGATTCCTTCAAAGACTTGCCTGTAATTTCTTATAATTGTAGGAAGTTTTTGTGAAGGTTGGTTTTATTTAATATATGGTCTTTGGTATTCCCACACACAAAAAATCTGTCATCTCTCCTTCCTCTAAAATATTTCCATTTAAAAAAATTACATTTTAAAATTGAGTGTTTTTAGATATCTTCTAGCTACACACATAAAAACAACCAAACTCATGAAGAAATCAAATTCATGAATACTGCAATTACAAGTGAACCTCCTACATCATATAAGCGTGATTCTTCTAATTAATCGCAAAAAAAAGCGTTACTTGATAACTTTTCTTTCTAATTTCCACGTAAGACTGGCATATCACCTACGATTACGACAAGACAACAAGCATGGTACGGGTCATCAAACAACCTAGCCTAGTTTCGCAAACAACGGCATGCATGGTACTTGTTTCTGTGTTTTTCATTATATCTTCATGTTGCTCATCGCAGTCTAGTGATTCAATAAATTTTATATTATGAGCATACTGCCATCTTTCAGTATTAATCATGCGAGTGGTTGTCATGTTCACATCTGGGAATATCATTGACAACCAAATTCGGCACACCGTCGTCCAGTTGCAAAGACCTTCTATCTTGAAACAATACAGTACAGTTCTTGTCTTTTTTGGGGATCATAAAATACAGTCCGCACCTTCTTCCTTTCCCTTTCTTTTTTCTTTGCAGCCGCCGTGGATAAGGATAAAGAGCAGTCATGTACGTACCAATGATCTCATACCCTCCCTTAATGAATTAGGCTAATCTAACCAAAGGTATCAGACTAGTTAAATTCTAGCTAGTGCCAGGTTGCATATTTCACACTGGCAGCTGGGTGGCATTAACCCAAACGATCATCTAATCTAGCATCTGATCCCTGCAGCAGGTTATACAAAACTCCTCCCATAATCATGTAAGATATGCCATCGATCGATGCTTGTTCCCCCGTGTGCCGAACTAACCAACCATCCCTATTACACATTGCTTACCAAGTTACCATTAGATACTTGGGAGAGAAAGATGGTGCATGCATGTCTCACTCTGCTGCTAGTATCTTGTTGCACAAAAGAAACACGAAGAAAAGTTTCAGTTTCAGGTCCCAGTCTCCTCTGGTGCAGCTGGATTCAATCAATCTTGCCGGCATAAAGCTAGTCGAATCGGATTAAAGGCAGCAGCCGATCAAGGTGCTTGTTGCTGTCTCCCATGGCCAGTTGGCCACCATGGCCACCATGGAGTTTCACAGGAATTTTCTCAGTGCTTGCACCTGCATCTGCACAAACCTCTGATCAGTGCTGATAATTGGAGTGATGAGTGACAGATCGCGACGTTGTTAATGTTATCCATCTCCCGGTAGGGCCGTCGACGCGCGTGCGTGTGCGTGTGCGCGCCTCCTTTTTGTTTTGCAACTTGCTTCCATTTAGGTAGCATCATCGGAGAAAAAACTAGTGCCAATTGTTGCCGCTGTTGTTATTATATGATGATGGTTTCCTCCAAATCTATGTGCTCGTATGTAGCAGTATTGTTATTTTTCTTCCTTAATTATTATCTCTGATTTGATTTATCCTCCGTGATTTCGCAAGCGTATCCAATCGTTTGACTTGTGCATAAACAACGGGGGTCGATATTGTATATAATTGAGCAGGAGTATCTCGAAAGATCTGGAGTTTCTAGCCAAATGTTTTTGTGCAAGTACACTTGCCAAGAAATAAAAATGAAAAGGTAGACAGATGGGGAATTAAAGGGAGATGCAGGCATGCTAACCACCTGCCTGCCTGCGTGCAGCAATGAGAAGAACAGTTAGCAAGCACATTAAATCAAGCTGGACCATTTGGTTGGATCCATGTAGCTGTCAGCGTGCAGCAGTTCCATGATGCTTTATGGGATCACTACACGTTTAAGTACAGTGACATCCATCTAATTTGCCTCAATGATTACCACGGCACGGACGATCGATCGTACACACTATGGCAGCTGATCAAACGTTTTTTTACTTAAGTAAAAGTACAGCCTGATCCCAAGCCCATGCCATATGGCACTGGTAATCAGACATTTTACTAAACAGAAGATAATGCATGATTACCGGGTCAATGTAAATCTGCAAGTGGTTAACTAATTATTCGGCCGATAAGAACGATCTCGCATCGCACCACATTTGAGGTTAAGAAGAAGAAAAGATGGGATAATTTACTTGCACAACATCTGATTTCCAACCAATGCTGCTAGGTAGTATATAACCAGTTATTATCTGAAGCATGGTTACCAGGTCAATGTAATAAATCTCGAAGCATCGGTTAACTATACGTGGTCGATAAGAACGAACGAAGACACATCACAGTGCCATAGATATTTTACGATAGAATCAAAAAGAAAAGATCTTTGGATGAAAAATAAATATCTGGGGATATTTTTGTTTGTTTGCCAGGGGTGGCTTTGCCTTGCAAGAAAAGAAAAGAAAAGAAAAGGTCTTTGTGACAGTCCTTTGCTTTCCATAATGTGTGCCGCTTTCTTATCCTGCATGCCTTTACTTCTCCTTTTTCCCCTCCCTGACGGGGCGATGGATGGATGGGTACGTTAGTGAAATGCCCACTCGGACGACTCGGTTATTGGGTTCAGTTATTATTCTTCAGCGCCTTTTCTGAATGTGCATGGTGATAAGTATTTCCTGCATCTGGACTGGACCTGGACCCGCTGCTCCCCCGTCCCACTGAAATGCCTGTGCCTGCTTGCCGTGTTTGCATTTCAGTTGCAGCATTTGCATTGTGCTTGTCCTCGTCAGAGAGCAGTAGATAACATTCATCCATCCAAGACCCATGATCCATGCATCCACCCAACTGGACTGGACTGAACCTGAACCGAATTGAATGGGGATGAATGGCGCTGCCGTAGCCGTACTGGTTGGTGCTGCACCTGCTTTGCAATAACAGATCACGGATGGATGGATGGATGGACAGTTACGCCAACCAAACCAAACCAAACCAAACGGCCACCTCTGCACCTGAGCTTCTCTGCTAGCTGTGCCACTGCCCAGGATCTCCCTAACGGCTCACAGACCATATACCACTGGATTGCGTCAAATCTAAAACAATGTTCCGGTGAATTTATTTATTTTTACAAATTTTGCAGTTTTGGGTAAGGTTCAGACGTTCAGTCAAGTCAGGGTTGCTCGCCGAAACGACAGCCAAGGTTTCAGACTTGAGTGGGTGTTTATATACAGGATAGTTACTTGCTAACAGTAACATGACAGTCAGAGTTTGAGACTTGAGTGGGCACTGGAATACAGGATCGATTCAGTGGGAATTACTACCGGCATACTCTATATAGCAGCAGAGAAATTCAGAGCATTCATAATTGCCCATG
The DNA here is from genome assembly GCF_018294505.1 of Triticum aestivum. Taxonomy (NCBI): domain Eukaryota; kingdom Viridiplantae; phylum Streptophyta; class Magnoliopsida; order Poales; family Poaceae; genus Triticum; species Triticum aestivum. The sequence goes on along the minus strand of NC_057799.1, from coordinate 647,064,324 downwards.
TGTTTCAGGCTCCATGTTCCAGCAGCAGCCATGCATGCATGGATGGTAAACCCTGCCACATCTTTTGAATAACCCCAGTGGCATCCACGTCGGATTATGCTGTCGCCCCAGTGCAAAGCCGAATCTATCAGTTTTTTCAAAACTCCTTGTCATCGCCTCTGAAAGTTTTCAGCAGCAAGTACAGAAATATCAACCAACAATCCAAACAAGACAGTGGGCGGAGCAAAGGAAAAAAAGCTTCTTTCTTTCTTCCTTCACCCTGGCCCGCCGGCCCCGCTCGTCGCCTCCCTCGGCTCGGCCCTATCCACCCACCCGTCTCCTTAAATCCGATCCGCGGATCACCACCACCACCACCATTACCGCGCCTCCCTCCCTCGCCCCGCTCTCCCCTGCCTTTCTTGCGTGCCCACCCACCCGCCTCACTCCCAACCACCACTCAAGGTCGGCACTGCCGCTGCGACTTCTTGGCGAGCGCTCGGATCAGGTTTCACTGCGCGAAGAAGCCGCCGGATCTTCTCCGAAGGTTGGCCGAGATCCCGAGTGCAAATCTGAACCCCGTGCGTCTCCGAGTCTCGGGGGATTCCATGCGAGATTTTGATTTTGGGGATCTTTCTTGTTGGATAACAGTTCAGCGGCCGTCCGATCTGCGCTCTCTACACCAGTGGTGAGGAAACTGCTCCGTTCTTCCCAACATCTGCTCTAGCCCTCGCATTACATCTTTGATTTTGCATCTAGTTAGTTAGTTTGTTAGCTAGCTGCTCCCGGAAGCGCAGAAAAAAGATGATGAACTTGAGGCTGTGTGCAAAGCAACTCATCAGATTCAACTGTTTTGTTTAGCAGTATTTGGTGAAGGAAAGAAACCCTGGCTGTTTTTCATTTATCCAGACGCCAACTGCTGGATCCATTCTTGTTTTCCAGAGCTGGAGTGCCTTTGCCTGATCTGGGCAGAGGAGTCTCCACTCAATCTCTGGGAAAAAGGCACCCTTTTTTCCACTCCACCGTTTCTTAGATTGTACTAGTAGCAACTAGCAAAGACTAATATTTCCAAGTTGATAAATATTCTACTCCACTACGCGCCGGCGTCAACGGGAGGCCTAAAACGTTCTCGTTTATCCACGACGCGCGGATTAAGGATAGGAACAAAGAGAAAAGGGTTAGTTTTGCTGATCAAGGATGCCTGTAATAAGGTGTTATGTTGGCCTTTCGCCATCGGAGAAGCCGTGCCGCATCTGGCAATGTTTGCAGTATCTAGTACACAAGCGAGAATGACTAATCAACTGATTGGTCCACTGTGCCTAGCCAGGGTCTGGATTAGTCAAGTGGGAATGGTTTAGTCTCTGTTAGGCTTGACTTTCACCATACTCACTATTAAATCTCCACATGGCAGCATGTGCTTGTCGATAGAAGCAGTCGCTCTTAAGCATGCTTAGTTTAGGAGCTACCATGCTGCGTGCGATACGTCAACCTTATCAACAGATAGCAATAGAATGTAATAAAATCTAAGGTGTGTTATGGGTGTTACATAATGTTAAGCGTGCTTGGTTTAGGAGCTACCATGCTGTGTGCGATACGTCGGTTTTGTCGCTAGATATGAACAGAATGTAAGATAATCTATGGCATGCCTTAGCGGGTTCTGTAATGTTCATAGCATGCCTTTGAGCTTATTTCACAAGGTTTTGACCACCGTGCTACTTTTGAATTGCAGATTGCACTTTTTGCTGTTGTACCCTGCTGCGGTTGGTTACTCAGGGTTTGCATCAAGTCCAAAGATGACTTTGCGCAGCATAGTTCGCGATTTAAGGGAGAGCTTTGGAAACCTGTCAAGGCGGAATTTCGAGGCGAAAATCTCAAGCGTCCCAAGCCTTTCGGGCCATCACAGAGGGAAATCGCTTGAATCTGCAAGTGATCTGCAGGATAGTCTTGTCACAAACCTGCAAGGCAATTGGGCTAGCCTTCCTCCTGAATTACTTCGGGATGTGATGAAAAGGCTGGAGGAAGACGACAGCAATTGGCCATCCCGCAAGGATGTTGTTGCTTGCGCTTCTGTCTGTACAACTTGGAGAGAGATGTGCAAGGATATAGTGAGGAACCCAGAATTCTGTGGAAAGCTCACCTTTCCTGTGTCCCTTAAGCAGGTAACCACACCATTCTATCCGATTAGTAAGAAAACTTGGCATCCATATTGTTGATCAGTCTGGCCCTGTATTTAATTAAGAAGCTATCCATTTTTGTTATTTGGGATGTGATATTTTCTTATCTCTTAACACTTGGTTCACTTTCTCTTGCACAGCCCGGATCTCGAGATGGATTGATCCAATGTTTCATCAAAAGGGACAAGTCAAAGCTAACTTATCGTCTCTACCTGTCCCTTACTTCTGGTATGTTTGTGTAATTGCCCTGCACTTCTCCGTTGTGGTCCTAATCATCATTTTTTAATTCAGTTTTGATGATTCACTAACGATTTTGAAGTATTGAAATGCATAAAAATTTAAAAAGTATAGTGTATAAAGCCTTTAGTATCCTCAGTAAAATTGTAGGGATGCCCTGTTTTATTCATAAATCTGTATTTGCTAGAGGTGTAAGTAGTTTAGTTTTAATATGGTCAGAAGTCAGAACAAATACACAGCACACTGAGCATTTTGATTGCATCTTGCAGCTGTGCTTGATGACAATGGCAAGTTCCTACTGTCAGCTAAAAGGAGTCGGAGAACAACTTACACCGACTATGCCATTTCTATGGATCCTAAAAATATATCCCGGTCAAGTAGTGGCTACATCGGGAAATTGAGGTAACATATCCTTTGGCAACAGTCTTCCCTTACCCCATTGTCACTTGAAATGACTTTGTCCGGGTATATGTGCATACAAATCTAACAGACAACATGGATGGTACCTGCAGGTCAAATTTCCTCGGCACCAAATTCATCATCTACGACACGCAGCCGCCTTACAATGCCAGTAAACTCTGCCCGCAGGAACGGACCAGCCGGCGGTTCTCCTCCAGGAAAGTCTCCCCAAAAGTTCCAGCTGCAACTGGCAGCTACCCGATCGCTCAGGTGAACTATGAGCTGAACGTGCTCGGCACCCGCGGGCCAAGGCGGATGCAGTGCACCATGAACTCCATCCCGACATCGGCGGTAGACCCCGACGGCGTTGTGCCTGGCCAACCCAAGGAGCTCCTCCCCCGGCTATTCGAGGAATCCTTCCGCACCACCGCAAGTTCCAGGTACTCCACAGACTTCAGCAGCTGCCGCTTCTCCGAGTTTGGGGGAGGGCCTCTGAGAGAAGAAGGCGGCGACGAAAATGCGGGAGACAAGGAGAGCCCGCTGGTTCTCAAGAACAAGTCGCCCAGGTGGCACGAGCAGCTGCAGTGCTGGTGCCTCAACTTCCGGGGGCGCGTCACCGTGGCCTCGGTCAAGAACTTCCAGCTGATCGCCGCCCCTGCCCCGCCACCGCCAGCCTCCGGAGGAGAGGCGGCTCCCGAGCCGTCTTCACAGACGCAACCGCCCCAGCAGCAGCCTACCTCTGCTGCCGCACAGCCGCAGCCTGCTGGCAGTTCCTTGTCGGCGTCCTCGTCCTCGAGCCACCATGACACGGTGCTGCTGCAGTTCGGCAAGGTGTCCAAGGACACCTTCACCATGGACTACCGGTACCCGCTGTCGGCCTTCCAGGCCTTCGCCATCTGCCTGACCAGCTTCGACACCAAGCTGGCGTGTGAGTAAATAAACAGATTCTCAGTGCAACATCAGCCGTCATTGAGTACCGTCTCTCCGTCGAGATTCCGCGCCCGGGCCTGGGAACGGAAATGAAGGGAACGAACGAATGCATCAAGTGCATGAGCAAAATTCTCTGCAAATTGTTGGTTCAGTTTCAGTCCCCCCAGTGTGCTGGTTAAAGCTGTTATCAATTGGGTAAAGCTGGTATCAATAGGTAGGGGAGATGATGTGCTTGTTAAAGCTGTTGATAGGGTTAGGGGCTGAAGGTGTCTGTGGTTCAGGGACAGGCTTCCACTAAGGATGTGATTGATTGCTACCTATGCCTGTATGATGCTGCCTCTGCCTGGGACTGGTATGAAATGTGAAGAGATGTCGAGTTACAAGGTAGTGCTAGTGATGTTGTGGTCTTGCAAGGTTGAGTTGTCCTGGTCTCTCAGTCTCGGGCATTGTAATTGTACCTGTGGGTGCCCAGACAGCAACATGTAGTGGAAGTTACTGCTGAATGCTGGACTGATGTGACCATGGATGTATGAAATCTTGATTAGTCAGTTGATTTGCTTGCTTGCAGACACTGCATCTGCTAATAGTCGGCGATCACTGCCAACATTAGCTTAAAAGAAAAATTCTGCACCGGTACAGGTACATGTACATGTGAAGGCACGTACAGCTGCAGAATCTGGCGACCAGATTTCTTCCTCCTCTGCACTGCCTTGGTTCTGGCTGGCTAGCTTGTCGTGTCCTCCTTGGCTTTGGCTTTGGCTTTGGCTTAATTTAAAACTAATCGTACTACAAAACCCTCGACACTGGCAATCCAATCATTCAGAAGAGGAATGTATATGTATGGTGTTGCGTGGTCCGTACAACTCTACATATGAAGCGTGAAGGAAGGAGCCTGTGGAGGTACCTACCAGATGCTGCAGATACACACACATCTTGCATTGCACTGTTGAGTTGTCTGGATCTCTCCACAATATGCACACGCAGCAACATGTACGTACGTATCAGCTAGCTAGCTGCTGAACAGCGACATGGTGTGCGTGTGTGTGCCCACACCACACTGGACCCAACAAGCCAACATACACACATTTTTTTTGCGGGGTCCAACAAACACACATTGACACATACATACTCCAACAAACAGTAGCCTGTGTTTATCTTGTTCCCCCAAGAAAGCTATAGTGTTACAGCAGCATTAGATGACCCTAACCGATTGGTTTGCCCAACCCTGTGGTGCGACAAATGCACCTTTCCCCCCTACGACCCGAAAATGGACCGGGTCTCACTATCAAACGACACCAAAGCAGGAACACAACAAAAGCATCCCCGTGCAATGCGGCAACAAACTGTGGGGCAAATGCACCGGAGATCATGACAACACACGCCCATAAAATATATGGAGATTTAAGACCGAAGCACATGTGAGCAACTGGAGGCGCCCGAGTCCATCATGTCGGCGGCTGAGGATGTTGATGCGGCGGTATCTGTGAGAGTCAAGGTTGATGGGATCCTTTTTGAGATACAGCTTCGTAGCTTGCTTGCACGTTTGGAAGCGGTCAACCCTGGTACCATACCTGGCCAAACGGGCCGGCCCGGCACGGCCCGCCGTGGCACGTTTAATAGCCGTGCCGGCCCACGGACGCTGCTCCTTGGCCCAGGCACGGCCTGATTAGTAAACGGGCCGGCCCGATGGCCCGTTTAGCATGCTGGGCTGCATTTTTTCAGCCTGTTGGGCTGGTTTTTAGGCCTATTGGGCTATATTTTACGTATACATTTATAAAAAAAATCTGAAATATATATAAAAAAATAAACGGGCCGTGCCGTGCCGGCCCACGTGCCCAGGCTCCAGGCCTAGGCACGGCCCAAGGCGTGTGTCCGTTTAGCCCGTGCCGTGCCGGCGTGCTCGCGGGCTGGCCTGTTTGGCCCGGCCCATTTGGCCAGCTATACCTGGTTCTGGCAAGACGATTGCGGAGAAGTCTCTCAAGAGCAAAACTAATTAATGAAACAAATTTTTTACCCCGTTTCGAAAAACAAAAACCGGAACACAACTCATAAAACAAAAGGAAATAGGAAAATTTCGCTGTGATAGCCGAACGGGCCGGCCAGTTATGTTATCCTTGCTTGCTTTGCAAGGTTCTGCTTTTTATGGTAAGAAGGATTCGCGGCATCGCTTTGCTTTGCAGGGCTGCATACAGGCACAGGCGCACAGCTGCATAGACGCAAAAGTGGTCACAAAAACACTAACTAATAACTATATATACGTTAATAAAAAGGAAAGAAACGTTTTTGCGGCGATAAGATTCTCTATAGGATAATAAAAGGAAAGAAACATTTTGGCTGCGATAAGAGAGATTCTCCTGGACATCGCTGGCAGCAGATTCGGCGACCTGATCGCTCTGTCGTGTTGGCTTTGGCTTTGGCTTATCTTACCTTAAACTAATCCTGACTCCCGAATGAAACCACTAGAAACTAGCCCTAACCCAAGGAATCGGCGGCGGCTCCATTTCGACGGCCCTCGGGAGTGAGATTTTTGCCGCAAACAAAAATATCTACCACGGACGGGCCCACCCACATGGCAGAGACGACCAACATAGACGGGCCCAACCCGTTCCGCCTCTTCGGGCACGTGAGCATTTCCAGACGCCTGCCCACGTGTAACGCGACTAGGCGTCACTCAAGTGAGAGCAACTCCAACCCGGCGACTCATTTCGTTCATCCGCTTTTCGTCCGCCTGCCAACCCATTCTTGAGCCTCGTTTGCGTCGGCGGAGAAACGAAACAGACGCCTCCTCCACCCCCTGGCCCGCTAGTCGGTGGCACATTGCCATCCTCTCCCATCCTAACAGCGAACCCTCACCCACCTCCGCCACCCATTTTCCGGTGCCTCTGCCAGCAGCCGGTGCCGACCCCCCCCCCCCCCCCAACACACACACAACACCGCCACCTCCCACGTCGCTGCCACCACCGTCTCGCCACCGGGGCACCGAAGCTTCTCACCCCAACCTCCCGACACCGACGGGAGCAGGAAGCCGCCTCGCCGCCCCGGCCAGCTCCTTCGGCCAAGGGAGGCGGGCGTCTCTTCGCCGGCCGGCTTCTTCGTCGACGCCCACAAGCTGTTCTACAGTTTGCCAAGGTATAAAATGGACTCCGCCGACGAGTTCTTTTTCCACAATTTCCTTTGCGACTCCAACGATTCCTCGTCTGATGAGGAGGAGGAGATCTTGGCTGCCGTGTTGGTCCATCACCACCTTATTAGCTGGCGGCCGTTGTTCTGTGGCTCCATCCCGGGGCACCTTCCGACGTTGAATCGCAACCGAGAGAGGGGCCATTTCCTTCTTTGGAAGGACTACTTTGACTTAACCAACCCGCTGTTCAACCATCAGAAATTCTAGGAACGTTTGAATAGTCCATCCAATTTCATCATGACATACGTGATTGGAAAACTCACATGCAGCTGCAAAATGATTTGGTTGAGCATATGTGGGCTCATGTTGACAACCAATAGATGTATCTTTTTTATTCGGCTTTCAAAACTATGTGAATCTATTTTATTTTTATTCGGTTTATAAACTATGCCTAATTTATTTGCTTGTGAAACCATGCTATTTATCTGTTTGCTCGTCAAATATAGCAAAAATGTGCGCATATTTGTTAAAAGGGGCGGCCAGTCGGTCACGCCGATAAATATGAGTCGACGCGTTGGACATACTACCGACTCAAATTTTAAACAGGGTGAACGCCGAGCGGGCGGCCGATTCAAACAGATAAAATATGGACAAAAGCCGTCCATTTAGGTCGGTGCGTTGGAGTTGCTCTGAACAATGCAGGCGTGCAGCCGTAGAAAATTAGTTGCTTGCTCTAAGCATTTCTTTTTGCGGGGGTGACGTGCATATTTCTTGCGACACGCACGTCGGAAATGGATCCCCAGCCGTTGCGGAAAGGCTGAGCTGCGTCATGTGGTCCAACGGTACGGTGTATGAGTGTGGTGCACCGTGCACGGCAGAAATATTTGAAGGAAATGTTAAATATTGGACGTATACCTAACGATCAGATTTAATTTGTTAGGATCCTCAAACATACACGGGTAATGATCGAGCACTCCTAAAATTAGCACAACTGTATTCGAACATCTTATACTAAATTCTCAAATCCATACAAAAGCATGCAAATTAAAAAATCTACGTACTATTCTTGTCAGAGATGTCGACGATCTCCGTGCCCGGCTCCGGCAGCATGGGCGCCAGCTACAGCTCCCGAGCCTTCGGCGCCTCCGCTCCGGCCTCCTCCTCTTCTATCTCCGCGTTGAGTTTGTCGAAGAGCACGTCGCACGCCGCCTACTTCTGCCAGAGGAACTACCGGTTGGCCTCCGCGTAGGGCTTGTCCTGGATGTACTCCAGGATGGCCTACTGCTCTGCCATCTTCGCGGCTTGGGCGACGGTGAACTTCGCCTCTGCCTCCACCATGTTGAAGCCCTGCTCCGGCAGCTCTCCCTCGTCCTTCTCCGGATCCGCCTTCTCCATCGGCTCCGACAGCGGCTCTCCCTTCTCCCCCTCAGGTTGCTGCTCCTCGTCCTCCTCCGGCTCCGACGAGTCGGGAGGCAGCCCGGCAATGATGCGGGTGGCACTCCTTGCTTGGATCTCGTCCACGATCTACCTCCGGCGCTCAGGCATGAGCATAGCATACGTGGTGATTAGCCGCTGGACCATGGCTATGCCAGAGAGCGGGGGAGAGGAGGCGGACGGGCTTGGGTGGCGACGCAGAGAGGGAGGAGCTGGATGGGCTAGGGTTGGGGGACACCGGCCGGCTTAAATAGCTGGATTTGGCCTCGGGCGGCGAGACGGAGCGGCACCACACATCGTTCACACCGTGGCGACGGGGGAGGCATTTGTTGGACCGCGGGTTTTCGGGTAGTCAACGTGGGACCCATCATCGGTCCTACGTGGCGGATGCGGCCAGACGCCCCATATCCGATGTATATTTGGGCTGGATATGAGGGATGCCGATCAACCCGGGCGTTTGAGGTCCGTTTGAGGGAGCCATCTGGGTCAAAAAATCTTAACTGCTAGTGACCGGACGGTCGTCCGGGTGTATGAGACAAGTTTGGATGCCCAGCTGTAGATGCTCTTAGAGCATCTCTCGTAGACCCCGTATAACACCGCGACCTGCAAAATAACCGTCAAATACGGGTCGGCGCGGGAAATTCTGCTCGAGCAGGCCCCGCAAACGCGTCCGACCCGTAAAAGATTTTGCGGGGCGCGGCAAAAGTTCGCCCTCAACCTTTAGATTCACGGGGTGGGAGGCCGACCTGAGCTCGCCCCCTATCCGCAGCGAGATTTGGCGCGAGGGAAATTTCCGCGCAGCCGTTCCGCTACCCCCCCCCTTCTCGGTCGCCATTGCCCCGCCACCGCGCGCTCCGGTCCATCTTCCCACCATTCTTCGCCGCCACGGAAGCCTCGCAGCCGTCCCCCGTCATCGTGGAGGTCGCGCACGCGCAATCCCCTTCGGCGGATCTCGTCGCCGGCCATGTCGACCCCGCCGTCTCCCAAGACCCCAACGCGCCTGCCCGCAAGCGGCAGGGCATCGTTGTCGTCCAGGGCGGCAATCCGGCTGGCCCTGCCAGAAAGGCACACGCATCGGGCGCCGCCGCTGCTGCGCGATCTGCCCAGCCGCCGGCGGAGAAAGTGAGCAAGATTTCGGGTGTAAAGCGGAAGAAGGTTCCTACGAAAAGGCCGGTGCCTTCATCCACTACCTCCACCCCGGCGAGATGTTCCACGACAATTCAACGACGCTGCTTCCGCCGCAGGCGAGGTGTTCGATGAAATGGACGGAAGGTATGCATCTTCGATCTCTTGTTCTTGCTTCGGTTTTCGCCATTGTGATTGTTCGTGACTTGATGTCACTCAATATAGCGGTGGTTCAAACAATGGCACTGCCGAGTTCGTGAACTTGTTGGACACCAACGCCGTCGACATCGATCAAGCCCCGTTCACTGATTTTGATTACAATGAAATGGAGGGTGGTGTGGATGATCACGGTGGTGAAGATGAAGTGGAGGATATAGAACAGGGGGCGTATGAGCAAGCGCAAGTGTAGGATCAAAAGTATGTCTAGAGGGGGTGATTAGACTACTTGACCAAATAAAAATCTAGCCTTTTCCCAATTTGAAGTCTTGGCAAATTTTAGCAACTTAGCACAAGTCAAGCAATCAACCTACACATGCAATTCTAAGAGTATAGCAGCGGAATGTAAATCATTGCATATGAAAGTAAAGGGGAGGAGTTTGGAGGGAGCAAACGCAATGTAGACACGGAGATTTTTGGCGTGGTTCCGATAGGTGGTGCTATCGTACATCCACATTGATGGAGACTTCAACCCACGAAGGGTAACGGTTGCGCGAGTCCATGGAGGGCTCCACCCACAAAGGGTCCATGAAGAAGCAACCTTGTCTATCCCACCATGGCCATCGCCCACGAAGGATTTGCCTCACTAGGGTAGATCTTCACGAAATAGGCGATCTCCTTGCCCGTACAAAATCCTTGGTTCAACTCCAGAATCTTGACAGGGGCTCCCAAGTGACACCTTACCAATCTAGGAGACACCACTCTCCAAAAGGTAATAGATGGTGTGTTGATGATGAACGCCTTGCTCTTGTGCTTCAAATGATAGTCTCCCCAACACTCAACTCTCTCTCTCACAAATTCGGATATGGTGGAAAGATGATTTGAGTGGAAGGCAACTTGGGGAAAGCTAGAGATCAAGATTCTTGTGGTTGGATTGGATTGTCTAGGTCTCGACACATGAGTAGGTGGTTCTCTCTCAAAAAATGAATGCTGGAAGTGTAGGCACGTTCTGATAGCTCTCTCCACCAATGGAGGAAGGGTGGAGGGGTATATATAGCCTCCACACAAAATCTAACCGTTACACACAATTTACCAAACTCGGTGGGACCAAATAGTGAGACTCGGTCTGACCGATTCATTTCAAAATGTGAACGTTAGGCTTTTCAGTGGGACTGACATGATCAACTCGGTGGGGCCGATGTGCTAGGGTTAGGGCATAACTTGATCTTGGTGAGACCGATCACATGAACTCGGTGAGACCGATTTCAGTAATAGGCAAACAGAGAGTTGGTCAGGCAAACTCAGTGGGACCGATCGCTCATTTCGGTGGGACCGAAACGTTACGAAAAGGAAACAGAGAGTTTGCATTGTGAACTCGGTGGGACCGATCGCTCATTTCGGTTAGACTGAAACATTACGAAGGGAAACAGAGAGTTTGCAATCCCATCTTGGTGAGACCGAGATCCCTATCGGTGAGGCCGAACTGATTAGGGTTTCTGGATATGGCTAGGTCAAATGAACTCGGTGGCGCCGGATAGATCAAATCGGTGGGGCCGAGTTTGACTTTAGGTTTAGGACATATGTGGAATTGAGAAAGTGGTTGAGGGCTTTTGGAGCATATCACTAAGCATTTTGAGCAAGCAAGCCATTAAGCAACACCTCACCCCCTTTTATAGTATTGGCTTTTCCTATGGACTCAATGCGATCTTGGATCACTAAAAGGAAAATGTAGAGCCTTGAGCTTTTGTCAATATATGTCCTTAGCATTTCGAGGGGTCCACATCTCTTGTTCATGCCATGCCAATCATTGAACTTTCTGAAATGATCATCTTGAAAGTGTATTAGTTCAATGAGCTATATGTTGTTGAGAATTACCAAAACCACCTAGGGATTAGTTGCACTTTCAGCAAGAAAAAAAAGCGTGAGATCGAAGAACTACACGATCTTGGAAGATCAAATCTTGATCAAGGCTTGGAGTGTTGTGTTTCTTGATACTTGCACGAGTATGTCTCAAACCTCCAAGAGATATTGACAAAGAATCGAAGATCAATACTTCCGCATGATGGCCAACTATCCCAATAAGACACCATGGACCTTTCGGTCACTCCAAGGTCGTTGGGACGTGATCAAGCCGATTTGTAGCCGTTGGGCAGCTTGCTTGGAACAAGTTCACAATGCACCTCCAAGTGGAACCGTTGAATCTAACTATGTGAGTTCGTTTTCACGTCCCAAGTTGTGCACATCATTTGCATCATAAGAAGTGATTGGATCATTTGACTTTGTTTTAAATGTGTAGGACAAAATTGCCCAACAAAGATACAAAGACATGGAACCTTCCGAAGGCAAAAAAATTAAACTTGAGCATTGTTGGGATATGCTCAAAGAGTGTGAGAAGTGGAAGTTGATTGACAAAGAATCCCCACCGAAGAGAGGTTCACTTACGAACATGGATGAAGATGAAGATGATGATGGCCCAAGAAACTTGAACAAGCCCGATGGTGACAAGAAGACAAAGGAGAAGATCAAGAGGGAACACGAATCATCAAGCTTGCGGGACAAGATAGATGCCATGGTGCAATCAAATGAGTTGATGTTCGCGAAGACATTGGAGGCGAAAAAAGAGTTGACCGAGAAGAAGGCACGAGAGAAGCAAGAGAAGTGTCAATTGCTCAAGGACGAGGGGTTGCGCAAGGCAGCCATCGAAGAGAGAAGAGTATGTGCTGCTGAGAAAAAAGCCATGTCCAAGCTTCTTGCCGAAGAGAATAGTGAAAGGATCGATATGGTTGACTAGAGGGGGGTGAATAGGCAACTAACAATTTTTAGCTTTTCTTTACCAATTTAAACTTTGCATCAAAGTAGGTTGTCTAGATATGCAACTAGGTGAGCAACCTATATGATGCAACAACAACAAGCACACAAGCAAGCAAGAGATGTAACACAAAATAAGCTTGCACAAGTAAAGGTATGAGATAACCAAGAGTGGAGCCGGTGAAGACGAGGATGTGTTACCGAAGTTCCTTCCTTTTGAGGGGAAGTATGCCTCCGTTGGAGCGGTATGGAGGCACAATGCTCCCGAAGAAGCCACTAGGGCCACCGTATTCTCCTCACGCCCTCACACAATGCGAGATGCCGTGATTCCACTATTGATGCCCTTGGAGGCGGCGACCGGACCTTTACAAACAAGGTTGGGGCTCTCTCCACAACCGAATTGGAGGCTCCCAACGAAACCACAGAGCTTCACCACAATGGAATATGGCTCCGAGGTGACCTCAACCATCTAGGGTGCTCAAACACCCAAGAGTAACAAGATCCGCAAGGGATTAGTGGGGGGAATCAAATTTCTGTTGGTGGAAGTGTAGATCTGGGCCTTCTCAACCAATCCCCAAAGAATCAACAAGTTTGATTGGCTAGGGAGAGAGAGCGGGCGAAAATGAGCTTTGAAGCAACAATGGAGCTTGGGGGAAAAGAGGTAGGTCAACTTGGAGAAGAAGACCTCCTTTTATAAGGGGGAGACAATCCAACTGTTACCCCCGCTCAGCCTCGCATAGAGCGGTACTACCGCTGGGGGCAGCGTTACTACCACTGTGGCCAGCGGTACTACTGCTCCCCCTCGCAGTACTGCCGCGCAGATAGAAGAAGCAGGAGGCTGAGCAGGCCCTGGACCCAGGGCGGTACTAGCCGCGGTGGTAAGGGCAGTACTACCGCTTACGAGCGGTACTACCGCTGCCAGTGCCGCAAAACCCGACACGAGAGGCGACACCCTCGAGTCGAGGCTGTGGAGCGGTACTGCCACCTATAGCTCTCGAGCGGTACTACCGCTGTGGTCCGCGGTACTACCACTAGGACCAGATCTCATAGAGAAGGCAATAAAGGAGCCTCCATCGAAGCGGGAAGGCTCAGAGGGTGCAAAGGGGATGTGTACGTGTTGATTCCACCCTAGCCTAACCAATGCGGACCCCCTCTTGATAGTACGGTGACTCCTACGACACAAGTCCACCAAAACAGAATCGAAAGAGCTACACCGTCTTCGCTTCAAACTCTGAGGGGAGGGAATCATCTCGTGCCAAAGGATGAATCTCTGAAATACTCAACGCACAAGATTAGTCCGCAAAGACATTGTCATCAATCACCAAAACTACTTAGAGAGAGACATGCATTAACAATCTCCCCCTTTTTGGTGGATTGATGACAACACGGGATTTACACAAAAGGTAAGACAAGAAAGTAAATGAAACCCAAAACTACAAAATATAGACGGAGCTCCCCCTGAATGTGTGCACCTAGTTAGAGGTGTCTAAGGAAAGCAAAGCACATACATTAGGATCAGTACTCCCCCTATATTTTATAGTATGACAACATTAGCAACAGGTAATGGAACATATAGAGCTTCGATGCATAAGAGTAGGAGTGAGCAAGGAATATAACTGGATAAGCATGCAACTCACAAACTACCAAGGTACTTGACAAACTAGATAATAAAAGGATAAGGTAGCATATGTCTCACACCATATGATAGGATACCGGGTCTCACAAACATAAAACCAAACAAGCGCCAAAGACGAGAAAAGAGTTTGCGAGAAAGACAGGCAAGGCAAACACGCCACACAAACACACGCTCGCAACTCGACAACGACAAATCCCTAAGCTCTCTCCCCTTTGGCATCGAGACACCAAAAAGGCAAAGAGCGCTGCTACAGCTCCAGGTGATAGCAAACTGAGGGTCTCCATCATCACATCCCAGCGGGATCGTCTGCACTGCCATCATCAGTAGGAAACTGCTCGGTGTCTGAATCGGTCCACGGGCAGTGTTGCTGAACCCATTCCTCCTCATCAGTGATCTTTCCCTCAGATCCGCTGGCAACAGTGGCACCCAACTGGCGCATGAGCTCCTTGTGACGGCTCCTGGCCTTCTTCTCAGAAACATGAGCCATATACTGTCCATGAGACTCCATGCAAAAGAGTTTCTTCATCTTGCGCTTGATCTTCTTTGCCCATGAGGGCTCCACTCCAGAGGGCTCATAATCCACATCATCGTCAGCATCAGCCTCGACCTCGATCTCCATGTCAGCAGCTCCAGATGGAATCCCAGACCTAGAAGCCGGGGTGCCCTAGTTCTCCTTCTTCCGTAGACGCTTGATCTCATGGGAGATCAACTCACCAGTCTCCAGCAACATTAGGATACACGCGAGCCCAAGCCTTCTCAATGAGTAACATGATAAACGGACCATAAATAGGGCACTTGCGCTCAGAAATGGCGGAGACGAGTTCAGACCACATGACATGAGAGATATCCAATGATTCTCCAGTGTTTTCTTCCTTCTCATGCTGGCAGAAAAGAAGCATGTCTACGAGAAAGGAGTGAACCATATCCAAGTTCCCAATGCGAGGGAAGAGAGTCTCTCGGAAGATGCGATGAAGAATTTCCAGATAGGCAGGCAGCTCATAGGTCTCCTTCTGAGTCACGGGGTGAATCTTCAAAGTACAGTAGGGACAGAGAGATTGCTTGTGAGTGGACGTTGCATTGCGATGAGGGCGAAAGCCAACTGGGTTCTCAAGTCCGTGATCTTCAACACCAAGTAACTCCATGAAGGCCTTCCACTTGACGGAAAGCAGCCTCCCATTTGTCATCCAAGTCAGAGTCCTTTCCTCATCTGTTCCAAGATGGACCGTGGCATAAAACTGAGCCACCAAATCTGCATCAAAATCCTTGTTGAACTGCATGATCCTGCGGATGTTCAACTGAGAGCACATCTGTAGGGCATCGCCAAAGTAAGCAAGATCCTTCTCCATAAAGTCAATGTCAATGGTGCGAACATCAACATAGAGATTCTTCTTCGATTTGATCACATCAAAGTAGATGGCATACTGAAAACGGTTCCAGAACGGGCGGTTGACCAAAGTGGGTTCTTGATCTTCCACATAGGGCTTGTGCCGACGCCTTTCCTAGAATTCCTTGGCATTCATTTCTGTCACAGTCTTGCTCCTAGGTTTTGGCCTGTGGGCAGTAGTCTTCTTGTGCTGAGAAGGAGGAGGAACACTTGAGGAAGCAGCCGCAGTCTCAGAGGTACGATAGCGCTTTGAAGTTGAACGCCCGGGGTTGACACGCCGGACATGCTGCTCAGAGGGACCATCACCTGGAACCAAACACACGGACAGAAGAGACAACACGAAAGAAAGAGCATAAGCCACCAAACAGAACAACATGGATCAATAATTGACAGGAATATGATGGAAGTGGGCATCCAGCGGTAGTACCGCTATCAGTAAGCGGCAGTACCACCCAAGCGGTAGTACCGCTCCAAGGGGGGCGGTAGTACCGCTCGAGACGGGGAAACGGCGGTTCCCTACTGCCGTGGTCAAATCTGGCACTACCGGGATGCCAAATTCAAAAATACTCCTACCAAATATCAATCCAAAAGGTCTAGTCGCCTTCTCCAACCTACTCAAGCCTTGATTTAGCCAAAAAACGAGAGATGCAACAACTATTGCCCCTAAAACACTAGATCTGAAATCTAGGCAAGAAGAGAAAGGGAACGGGGGCAATACCGGCATCCATGGCAAGAGGACGGGGTGGGGATCGACTCCACCGAAGGGAATGGAGAGGGATGGTCCGGAGACGGCGGCCCACCGGAGCCCTCCCGCGGTGAGTCGGTGCTGCAGAGACGAAGAGGAACGAGTGGTTGTGTGAATGGGTATGGGGGAGAAGAAACCTCCCCCTGCCTTGACATAACCCCCTGGTCCCACCCCGCAGCGGTAGTACCGCTCGGGTGGGCGGTAGTACAGCTTGTCAACACAAGCGGTAGTACCGCGCACCCCTAGCGGTAGTACCGCCCAGCAAAGACCCCTAAGGCTAGACACAAAAAGGCTATGCTCAAAAAGAAATGAAAATCAAATGGCAAGAAGAGGGAACAAACACAAAGCAACGAGAACACTAGCGAGAGAACAAGAAACACACACCTCTTCAAGAGAGGGCGGTGGCCGAGGCCACCTATGTTTGAGTCAAGAGGTATGGCGCCGCGAAGATTTGAACCTTGGGCCCATGACCAAAACTCGTCTTTGAAGCACAAGTACCATAAAAATGGCTAAAGTGAAAGACTTGATCAATTTATGCATAATGGGGGGAGGGAGAGTTCATTGAGAGAACAACATTCCCCCTATGTCCATGCCTACACCTAAACAAGACATCACGAAGAGTATGGTGGGGCGTGCAAAGGTTCAAGCCACATTGCTCGAATCAATGATATTTAGCTCATGCCTTAACTCGCAAAATCTTGCTTCATCCAAGGCTTCATGAAGATATCTGCAAGGTTATCATGGGTGTTGACATAGTTGAGCTCGATCTCCCCTCGCCTAATGTGATCCCGGATGAAATGATACCGGATCTCAATATGCTTCGTCTTGAAGTGTTCCACCGGGTTGAGAGAAATCTTGATGGCACTTTCATTGTCACACCAAAGAGGCACTTTGTCACAAATGACACCGTAATCCTTTAAAGTTTGCCTCATCCAAAGAAGTTGTGCACAACAACTACCAGCTGCCACATACTCCGCTTCGGTGGACGAGAGAGACACACAACTTTGCTTCTTAGAAGACCAACTCACCAAAGAGCACCCAAGAAATTGGCACCCTCCGGACGTGGACTTCCTATCCACTTTGTCTCCCGCCCAATCAGAATCTGAATAGCCAATAAGATCGAAGTTTGCTCCTCTTGGGTACCATAAGCCAAAGTTTGGGGTATGAGCCAAATATCGAAAGATTCGCTTGACCGCCACCAAGTGGCTTTCCTTAGGTGCGGCTTGAAACCGTGCACAAATTCCCACACTCAACATGATATCCGGTCTAGATGCACAAAGGTAAAGCAAGGAGCCAATCATGGAACGATATACCTTTTGATCCACCGCTTTACCATTGGGATCTATGTCAAGTTGGCATTTGACGGGCATTGGAGTGAAAGCCGGCTTGACATCACCTAGCTTGAATCGCTTGAGCATGTCTTGAGTGTATTTTGGCTTGGTTGATAAAGGTTCCTTCTCTTCTTTGCTTGACTTCAAACCCGAGAAAGAACTTCAACTCTCCCTTCGAGGACATCTTGAACTTTGAGGTCATGAGAGCGGCAAATTCCTCATTGAAAGCTTTGTTAGGGGAACCAAAAATAATATCATCAACATATAGTTGGCACACAAACAACTCCCCTTTGACCTTCTTAGTAAAAAGAGTGGGGTCGATTTTCCCAATTTCAAACCCACGATCATGTAACAACTCGGTAAGGTGGTCATACCACGCACGTGGGGCTTGTTTAAGGCCATAGAGTGCCTTATCGAGTTGATACACATGATCGGGGAAATAGGGATCCTCGAACCCAGGGGGGTTGTTTGACATACACCAACTCATTAATAGGACCATTAAAAAAAGCACTCTTCGCATTCATTTGTTGCAACTTAAAGTTATGATGAGAAGCATAAGCAATCAAATGCGAATGGATTCAAGGCGAGCAACGGGAGGAAAGGTTTCACCGTAGTCGATACCCTCGACTTGGGAGTAGCCTTGTGCTACCAATCGAGCCTTGTTGCGAACGATAATACCATGAGCATCTTGCTTGTTCTTGAATATCCACTTGGTTCCAATGACATTATGGTTCCCCGATGGCCTTGGCACCAATCTCCACACCTTGTTGTGCTCGAAGTTGTTGAGTTCTTCATGCATGGCATTAAGCCAATCCGGATCTTCGAGCGCCTCATAGACCTTTTGGGGTTCAACACAAGAGACAAACGCGTGATGTTCACAATAGTTTGCCAATTGTCTACGAGTGCTTACCCCCTTTCGTATGCTTCCAAGCACATTTGTCATGAGATGACCCTTGGTAGAGAGCTTGGATGCAATCTTGGCGGCACGACGCTCCAATTCCTCCTCAGGAGTGAGTTGAGGAGCGGTTACTTGATCATCTTGAGCGTCGTCTTGAGCTTGTTCTTGATCTTGAGCTTGCTCTTGATCTTGAACTTGCTCGGAGGAGAGAACTTGACCTTGGGCATCACTTGGTGGTTCAACACCATCTTGAGGTTGATCTTGCCCTTGGTCTTGTTCATGAGGATGAGGGCCTTCACTTTGTTCTTCGGAAGCGTGTGGGTCTTGGGTTGGTGATGGTTCCACTTGAGTGGAACATTGTCCTTCTCCTTCGGCCACAAGGGGTTCCTCAACGGGTAGGATAAAACCAACACCCTTCTTCTTATGGCTTGGGGAGGAATTTCATCACCTACATCACAAGTACCTCCACTTGGGAGCCGTTATTCTCATCAAACTCCACGTTACACGTCTCCTCAATAAGTCCCGTGGACTTATTGAGGACACGGTAAGCATGAGAGTTTGTAGCATAACCAACAAATATGCCCTCATAAGCTCTAGCCTCAAATTTGGACAACCAAACACCTTTCTTGAGAATGAAACACTTACACCCAAACAACCGGAAGTATACTTGAGGTTGGGCTTGTTACCGGTGAGTATCTCGTAAGGAGTCTTGTTCAAGCCTTTGCGGAGATAGAGCCGATTGGATGCATGACACACGGTGTTGATGGCTTCGGCCCAAAAGTTGTATGGAGACTTGAACTCCGCCATCATGGTTCTTGCCGCATCCATCAACGTCCGGTTCTTCCTCTCCGCTACACCATTTTGTTGAGGGGTGTAAGGTGCAGAATATTGATGCTTGATCCCCTCATCACTAAGGAACTCATCCAAGGTGTAGTTCTTGAACTCGGTGTCGTTGTCGCTTCTTATCGTCAAGATATTTGCATTGTGTTGGCATTGAGCTTCATTTGCAAAATCAATGACGGTTTGTTGGGTCTCACTCTTCCTCTTGAAGAAATATACCCAAGTATATCTCGAGTAATCATCCACAATCACCAAGCAATACTTTCTACCCCCAATACTATCAAAAGATGGAGGCCCAAAGAGATCCAAGTGAAGAAGCTCCAAAGGCCTCTTCGAGTATATAATAGTCGTGGGAGGGTGAGCCTTCTCATGTAGCTTTCCTTCGATACAAGCACTACAAGCACGATCTTTGGCAAAACTAACATTTTGTTAGTCCACGGACATGGTCCCCCTTGAGAAGACTTTGCAAAGATCTCATATTGACATGGGCTAAACGGCGATGCCAAAGCCATCCCACGTCAACTTTAGCCATTAGGCATGTCGCGGTCTTAGTGGGTCGCTCTGATAAGTTAATCACATAGAGACCGTTCTTGACATGCCCAACAAAGGCTACTTTAAGAGTCTTGCTCCACAAGAGGGCCACGGTATCAATACCAAAGAAAGTAGCAAAGCCCATAAGTGCAAGTTGACGAACGGAAAGTAAGTTGTATGACTCAACAAGCATGACTTTCTCGATCGTGAGGTCATGAGAAATGACAACCTTGCCAAGACCCAATACCTTAGAAGACGAGGCATCACCGCACTCGACATTGGTGGGAATAGATGGAATCTTGTGCACGTCCACCACCAAGTCCTTGCTTCTGGTCATATGATTGGTGGCTCCTCTATCGAGCAACCATGATCCCCCACCGGAAGTAGACACCTACAAGAGATCAATGCTTGGTTTTAGGTACCCATTTTGTAATGGGTCCTTTGATGTTAGTGACAAGGGTCTTAGGAACCCAAATATACCATTCAATGTACTCATAAGGAGAACCAACAAATTTAGCATAAACATGTCCATCACTAGCACGACATAACACATAGGAAGGGTTAAAGTCGCCGGCTTTGTTGGAAGGGGTGGCATTGCCTTTCTTGACCCCACCACCCTTCACATTGTTCTTCTTCTCCTTAGAAGCACCCTCTACCTCTTTCACAAAAGTTTGCTTGAGAGGAGGAGGTCGTTTGGCCTTATCATTCTTCTTCTTGTTCTTGGACTTGGGTGCGAACCCAATCCCTTCCTTGGCCACAACTTCCTTTTGATTGCTCAAAAGGTCGTTGAGGTTCTTCTCACCTTGTATGCACGACAAAAGGCCCTTTTCAAGTTGCTCCCTCAACTTTTCATTCTCCTCAACAAGATGCACATGCTCACAACAAGGGTTAGTAGCATTTGCATTATCAATTAAAACCATATGAGGAAAAGTGGATTTCTCCTTGGTTAGCTCCACTTGGAGTTGATCATGAGACTCTTTAAGACTAGCATGAGTACCCTTCAAGGCCTTGTGAGCCTTGTCAAGTATATCAAACTCCTCCTTGAGTCTAGCAAGATCAATCCCAAGTTTGGCCTTCTCGGAATTTAGCACACGAGATACAACAAGAGCATGATTAAGATCTTTCTTTAATTTAGCATGATCATCGTTGTATGACTCCTCAAGAGCCAAACGATGACCACGCTCTTCCTCAAGAGCGTTTGAGAGATCCGATATCTCATCGACATAGTCACGACTATGCCCCTCCATCTTAGAGATGGTTTCTTCGTGAGCCTCGATCATGTCATTGGCTTCACCAAGTTGTTCCAAGAGAGCAACAATGTGCTTCTTGGACTTACCCTTGAGCTTACTCATAAAAGACTCAAATTTCATTTTCTTCCTCATTAGGCCCCTCACTTTCATCAATGCAATCTGTCAAGGAAGGACTAGTAATGATGGTAGTTTTGATGTTGGGGGTTACCTTGTTGGTGGCTTTAGCCATGAGGCACTTGGCGGTGATGTTCTCATTGGGTGAGTCGAAGAGGGACACCCGTGGAGTTGTTGCAATGGCCAGGGAGGCCATGGCAACCGAGTCACCGTCTTCATCGTCATCATCATCCTCATTGTACTCTTCTTGCGCCACCAACCCCTTGGGAGGAGTCATCTTGGTGAAGTTGCTATTGTTGGGGAAAGACTTGGCCTTGTCTTTTCGGATGAGTTTGCCACCATTGTCTTCCCTCTTCTCATATGGGCATTCCGCAACAAAGTGGCTCACATTGCCACAATTATAGCAAGTCCTCACATGTTGCTTGCCCTTCGCGCCACTTGAGTTGCTTTTGTTGAAGTTTGGCCTTGTGTTCTTCTTACTCCAACATTGCCTTGAAGCGAGAGCCATGTGCTCATGATAAGCATATTTTTTATCTTCGGGGTTGCTCTCCTCTTCTTCCTCTTCATCCTCTTCTTCCACACTAACCTTGGCCTTCAAAGCAAGGTTGGGCTTCTTAGCTCTTTGAGAACGCAATACCGCATTATCGGCGGTCTTGTCCAAGATCCTCATTGCCACAAACTCATCCAAGACTTCACTTGAGGACAAGGTGTGGAAGTCCGGCATTTAACGGATGACGGACGACATGGCCTTGTGGTAAGGCATCATGGCCTTGAGGAACTTGCGCTTGATCCAATTGTCATCCGTATCCTTGCTCCCATGATCTCGGAGTGAGACCGCGAGAACTCTTCTTCCACACTAACCTTGGCCTTCAAAGCAAGGTTGGGCTTCTTAGCTCTTTGAGAACGCAATACCGCATTGTCGGCGGTCTTGTCCAAGATCCTCATTGCCACAAACTCATCCAAGACTTCACTTGAGGACAAGGTGTGGAAGTCCGGCCTTTGACGGATGACGGACGACATGGCCTTGTGGTAAGGCATCATGGCCTTGAGGAACTTGCGCTTGATCCAATTGTCATCCGTATCCTTGCTCCCATGATCTCAGAGTGAGACCGCGAGAGTGGTTAGCCTCCGGTAAAGCTCACGAGGTTCTTCATCTTCATTCATTGCGAACTCATCGGCCTCATCTTGCACCACTTCATAGTTGGAGCATTGAATGCTTGCGCTTCCCTTGTAAAGGGAAACGACATGGTGCCATGCTTCCTTGGCCACGGTGAAGGGTCAGAGATGAGCAATATCTTCGGGTGGAATTGCATCTTGGATGATGAAGAGAGCATTCTCATTAAATTGATTATCCGCGGCTTCTCTAGGGGTGAAGTTGCTTCAGTCGTGAGGATAGAAACCTTCTTCAATGATTCTCCAAAGATTAGTATTGACGTGGTTTAAATGATGCTTAAAGCGATACACCCAAGCATCAAAGTCCTCATTTTTCACAATCTTAGGGGGAGAACCGGCATGATTCAAATGGGTGGAAGGAATCGGTCCACCATAAGTAAACGGAGGTTCCACATGGACAAAGATGCCATTTCCACTTCTACCACTAGATAAAGGAACTTTGTCATTAGTAGCTTCCCCCTTGTCGGAGTTAGCATCCGTCACCTTGTTAGTGGGATCAACCACTTCCAACGGTGCGGTGGGTAATTTAAGACCATCAAGAAAGTTCTTAAGCATGCCTTTGACCTCGGCCGTCATGGAAGTTTTCAATGTGTCCAAAGCCACATTGAACTCCTCGCGTGAGATCGAGGTTCCCCCATCAGCCGTAGACGAGGACGGAATCACACCGGGGTGCTCCTCCTCTCCGTCTACGGAGTCACCATACTCTTCGGACGGCAAAGTCCTTAATAATGAGACGAGGCTCTGATACCAATTGAAAGGATCGATATAGTTGACTAGAGGGGGGATGAATAGGCAACTAACAATTTTTATCTTTTCTTTACCAATTTAAACTTTGCATCAAAGTACGTTGTCTAGATATGCAACTAGGTGAGAAACCTATATGATGCAACAACAACAACAACAAGCATACAAGCAAGCAAGAGATGTAGCACAAAATAAGCTTGCACAAGTAAAGGTACGAGATAACCAAGAGTGGAGCCGGTGAAGACGAGGATGTGTTACCGAAGTTCCTTCCTTTTGAGGGAAAGTACGTCTCCGTTGGAGCGGTGTGGAGGCACAATGCTCCCCAAGAAGCCACTAGGGCCACCGTATTCTCCTCACGCCCTCACACAATGCAAGATGCCGTGATTCCACTATTGGTGCCCTTGGAGGCAGCGACCGGACCTTTACAAACAAGGTTGGGGCTCTCTCCACAACCGAATTGGAGGCTCCCAATGAAACCACGGAGCTTCACCACAATGGAATATGGCTCCGAGGTGTTGGGGAACGTAGTAATAATTCAAAATTTTCCTATGTGTCACCAAGATCAATCTAGGAGATGCTAGCAACGAGAGTGAGGGAGTGCATCTTCATACCCTTGAAGATCGCTAAGCGGAAGCGTTACAAGAACGCGGTTGATGGAGTCGTACTCGCGGCGATTCAAATCGCGGAAGATCCGATCTAGCGCCGAACGGACGGCGCCTCCGCGTTCAACACACGTACAGCCCGGGGACGTCTCCTCCTTCTTGATCCAGCAAGGGGAGAGGAGAAGTTGAGGGAGAACTCCAGCAGCACGACAGCGTGGTGGCGATGGAGCTCGTGGTTCTCCGGCAGAGCTTCGCTAAGCACTACGGAGGAGGAGGAGGAGTTGGAGGAGGAGAGGGCTGCGCCAGGGGAAGGGGTGCGGCTGCCCTCTCTCTCCCTCACTATATATAGGGGGAAGGGGGTGGAGGAGGTGTAACACCCCGGTGTAATGATGCTACAGTAACCCTTGGGGTTAAGCTAATATTTTTGCTAAACATGTGTTTGTTCATCCTTGGTTCTCACTCCTTTAAAATTCCAGTTGAATTCAAATTCAAATTCTAAGTGAATTTCAAAATGCTCAGACATGAAAACTAAAATGTTCATCATGTGGACAATATTCTTCTGATAATATTGGTGGTGGTCCAACATTTTTCCTAAATGTCTAAGTGGCCTAAAATAGCTAAAACAGAAAAGCTTTTAAAAAAACTGTTTAAAAAGAAAAAAGAAAAAAAGGAAGAAGGGCCTCAGCCCCTGGCCTCCCCATGGGCCTCGGCCCACCACAGCAAGCTGGCCCAGCTCCCAGCACCGCGCCCCCTCCCTGTTCCTCCGACCGGGCGGAACAGCGCGCGCGCGCCCGTCGCCATCCAACCACCTCGCCGGCGACGCCCGGGCGAGGGGATAAGGCTCCGCGCCTCCCCGCCTCCACTCACCCCCACTCCCTGGCATCCTCATCCACTTCTTCCCCTCTCCCTCGCCCGCTTTCTTCCTTCTCCACGGGCACCCGTCGTCGCCGCCACCATGGCCGTGTCTTAGCGCGGCCACCGAGCCCCGAGTGCCTCTCCGACAAGCCCGACCGCTCCACCTTCTTCATCTACTTCCTCTCCGCCCTCGGGATCGAGCCCGACGCCACCACAGCCTCGGGATCAAGCTCCTCCCCAACCCCGGCCGTCGCCGATCGCCGTCGCCGTACGCCTCCGACGAGCCTCCCCGAGCACGCTGCCGTCCCCCTACAGCCTCGCCGTGAGCTTCTCCCCCTCCTCCCCCTGTCCTTTCGCTCTCGCGCGCCCCCTAGCTGCTTTCCCCACGCGCGCCCGAACGCAGCGCCGCGGAGCTCGTCGCCGGCGGGTCTCCGGTGACCAATTGGTCATGGGCGTATGCCCGTTAGCTTGACCGCATCGTGCAGCACCCGCCTAGCTGGTTAGTTTGGCCGCTCGCGCGCTCTAACGCCGCACCCGCTCGAGCCCGAACTCCGGCGCCGCTTCTGCTCGTCGCCGGCGCCGTTTCCGGCAGCTCCAGCTCCGGCCGGCCTCACCACACGACGCGGCGGGCTCTCCCCGTTCGAACGCGCCCGCCCGCGCCCGTGTAGGCCCCCTGTAGACGAATCCCGACGAGGCCGAGCGCCCTCCGCCGCGTTTTCGTGCTCGTCGGCGTTCAACCGCCGGCCTGCTGAGCTGGCACACCTGGGGCCACCCCTGGGTCACTGCCAGCGGGCCCCGCAGGCCCCGTTGACTGGGTCAACCCAGTCAACGTGCTGACTGGGCAGGCCCCAGCCACTGACGTGCGGGCCCCACCACTTAAATAACTAATTAAAATGATTTTATAATTAAAAGTAATTAGTTTAGCTAATTAGTCACTGACATGTGGGACCCAGCTGCTAATTAACCACGTTTAATTAAAATAACCCACTGTTAGCCCTCTCTCTATGACATGTAGGACCCACTGGTCAGTTTGACCTGGTCAGCGACTCTGTTGACTGCTGACGTCATCACCACGTCATGCTGACGTCATTTTATCTTTTCTGTTAATTTAAATAAATCCAGAAAATGGTTTAATCTTTGAAAATTCATAGAAAATAAACCGTAACTCGGATGAAAATGTTTTCTATATGAAAGTTGCTCAGAAAAATCCAACGAATCCGAATACGCGGTCCATTCATCAGTCAGATGCCTCTAACTATCTGAACATGGAACATTCCCCCTCCGGTCATCTGTGTGACACAGGTCCGGAACCGGGAATACATTCCCGGTTGAATTCCCCCTTCACCTATATCATGTAGCCTTACGTTAGGTCACACCCGGCACCGCATATTGCCATGTTATGCTTTGTGATGCTTTGTCTGCTTTATATTTACTGTTTCTTCCCCCTCTTCTCTCCGGTAGACCCCGAGACTGATGCCGCCCCTGTGATCGACTACGTCGACGACGACCCCTCCTTGCCAGAGCAACCAGGCAAGCCCCCCTTTTGATCATCCCGATATCGCCCATTCCATTCTCTCATGCTTGCATTAGATTTTGCTACTGTTATTGTTTGCTCCTATTCTGATGCATAGCCTGCTTTTGTAACCTGCTCATTGTATCTTACCTGCTTATCCTAAACTGCTTAGTATAGGTTGGTTAGTGATCCATCAGTGACCCCCACCTTGACCTTGTTGCCCCTGCTTCATCATCGAAGACCCGATCAACGGGATCGAAGACCAGGCCCCGGCATCGCACATCACTTTCTCCTTAGTTGCTCGACACTGCTGGGTTACTATCGAGTGCCGAGGGTGAGACCTCTACAGCACTTCTGATGTTAACCCTGTAGTGTAGCTATTCGGTCGTGGTCATCGAGGGTGATTCCGCCTTAACCACTTTCGATACGACTCTGTCGTGCAACCCCTCAAGTGTGAACCTCGGGGGTGATTCCTCTTACGTTCACCTTGATGATTACATCGAGTGGAATCCACCGGGGGTGATTCCTCGGGTTTTCCCCTTGATGTTTGGACACACGGATACTTAGACTTTACAATTGTTACTTGGAGAGGCGGGTCGACCCTGAGGGGTACCCGCGAGTGATGTGGAGACGGGTTGACCTGGAAGGTGCCCGCGAGATAATTACGAGGCGTGGCCGGGCATTCCTAGCCCTTGCCGCAAGTCCTCGAGACGGGGCGACGGGGGTCACATCTTTCGTGAGTCTCTGCTTGTTACCGCGTGCTCCTAATCCACTACGATTTGGATATTTGATCCGAGGGGCCTCTGGCCTGATAGCACTAACCATCACGTGGGCATAGTATGGGCGTTCTGCGTCGTATGCATCAGCCGAAGCTTAATAGACGTCAAGCGACTGAGCGGCGCGCGCCGGGTTGGACTGGTAAGCTCCTACCTTTTTAAGGAGGTAGCTAGGTCTGCTCACCGGCCGCCCACGCAACGTGCAGGAGTTCCCGGGGCGATGGCCCATGACCCCTGGGGGCATAGGTTTAGTCCGGCGTGCTTGACCTCTCTATTAAGCCTAGGTCGGGTTGCGGCGTATTGTTTGGCCGAGGCCGGGCATGACCCAGGAAAGTGTGTCCGGCCGGAGTTAATCGAGCGTGGTGGGTAAGTTGGTGCACCCCTGCAGGGAAGAAAACATCTATCGATAGCCTGTCCTACGGTAACGGACACTTGGAGTTGTATCCCGATCGATACAACTAGAACTGGATACTTGTGATGAGACTTGGATATGAGAATTGGATTATAATTGGAACTGGATAGTATGGCTCTGGGATTGCTTTCTCGCAGGGAGTCGAGAAAGGATCTCTGGCCGAGGTTGATAACACTTCTACTACTTTACTTTATGCTACTCTACTCCCTCCTGTTGCTGCAAGATGGTGGTTTCCAGAAGATGCTAGTCTTCGATAGGACTAGGCCTTCTCTCTATTCTGGCATTGCTGCAGCCCAGTCCACATATACAACCTTCCTTTGATAATGTTGCATATGTAGTGTAGATCCTTGCTTGCGAGTACTTTGGATGAGTACTCACGGTTGCTTTGCTCCCCTTTGCCCCTTTCTTCTTCTTTCCGGTTGATGCAATCAGATGTCGGAGCCCAGGAGCCAGATGCCACCGCCGATGCCTGCTACTACGTGGAGACCGCTGACGACCAGGAGTAGTTAGGAGGCTCCCAGGCAGGAGGCCTTGCCTCTTCGATCGTGTTGCTTTTTGTGCTAGCCTTCTTAAGGCATCCCTGTTCAACTTATGTCTGTACTCAGATATTGTTGCTTCCGCTGACTCTTGTGTAATCGAGCTCATGTATTCGAGCCCTCGAGGCCCCTGGCTTGTAATATAAAGCTTGTATTATTTTAATTTGTGTCTAGAGTTGTGTTGTGATATCTTCCCGTGAGTCCTTGATCTTGATCGTACACATTTGCGTGTATGATTAGTGTACGATTGAATCGAGGGCGTCACAAGTTGGTATCAGAGCCGACTGCCTGTAGGTAGCCCCCTTTCCAACTCCTTGGCCGAAGTTGAGTCTAGTCACTGAAAAACTTTTACTAACATTGGCTGTGTGGCTTACGGGCCCACGTCGCCATTGGGTGGTATTAGGATCTTTTACTCCTCATCTATACTCTGGGACTCTGATCTCTCTTCCATTCGGGTTAAACGAATTTACTAACTCTAACATTAGGATCCCGTGACCACATTCACCCCAAAGTTGGATAAGCCATAGTTATTCCTTAGAATAGTATTCTGAATAGTACACACACTGTCGTGTTGACTACGAAGTGGTATCCATCGTACCTCTTTCATTATGCATGTTTCATCATGAATGGTCCTTGTCTTTGCAAATGCTCAATGCTGAACTACCCCCTGTTACATGTTAGCAGGATGGTTAGACCCGCTGGTCGTGGCCGTGGTGCCAACGATCCACCACCGCCCGAATTCTTCGCCGGAATGATGCAACAATTTGAGCTGAACCGCCAGTTCATGGAAGGAATGATGGCTCAGTTTCCTCGTCCGAATATGAATCAACAGCCAACCCCAGTAACTCTGCAGGACTTCATGCGCCTCAACCCAACTATCTACCGCAGCTCAACTCAACCCCTTGATGCTGATGACTGGCTCCGCGACATCACGTATGAAATGGAGTCTGCTAGTGTTGCCCCTGCCAGCTATGTCACCTTTGCATCTTTCTTTCTGAAGGGTCCCGCTGCTCAATGGTGGGACAGCCACAGGCGTACCCTACCTGCTGGAACGGTCATCACTTGGCCGGATTTCCAAGCTGCCTTCCGTGCCCGCTTCATTCCTCAGGGAATCATGGACAGGAAGAAGCGAGATTTCCGTAACCTCACCCAAGGCAACAAGTCTGTAGATGCTTATCAACGGGAATTTCTGGATTTGTCACGTTATGCTGAAGAAGACATTGCAACTGATGCTCGTAAGCAAGAGAAGTTTCGTGATGGACTTCACCCTGATATCAAGCTAGCACTGCTCGTTCATGACTTTGCCGACTTCGCCACCTTGGTGAACAAGGCTATTCAGGTTGAGACTGGTCTTCAGGAACACCAGGGATCCCTCAGGCGCAGCCGTGACGCTGGCTCATCTTCGGGCCCGTCCGCGCAGAAGCGTCGGATATGGATCCCCCACAGCATGTATCGTCCAACTGCACCCGCACCAAGACAGTCCTATGCTGCACCTCGTCTGCCTCCTCCACCGCAGAGGCAGCCTCTTCGAGATGTACCATCCCGAGCTCCTGCTCCCGATCCCAATGATGGTCTGTGCTTCAGATGTGGCCGCCCAGGCCACCTTGCTAAAGAATGCAATCAGAAAAAGAGCCAGTTGGCTCTGCCTTCAACTGGCCGTAACAATCAGCCCCATAACAACAATGCCAGACCTTATGGTCGTGGTCAGGCTAATCATGTTGATCTGAATGAAGCTCAAGACCAGCCTGCCACTGTGATGGGTACTCTTCTCGTTAATTCAGTACCGGCTTCTGTTTTATTCGATTCAGGAGCATCGCATTCATTCATGTCAGAAAATTTTGCATACGCACACGACATTCGATGCGAGCCCATGAACACCCCGATAGTGGTACGCACCCCTGCGGGACAGTGTCGAACTACCATGATTGGTCGTGACGTCCCCGTTGAAATTGAAGGGTTGGAATTCCTTGTTTCTCCCATTATCCTGGAGTCTTCCAATATTGACCTCATTCTGGGAATGGAATGGTTGAAAGCGCATACTGCCTCTATCGTTTGCGCCACCAAGGTCGTTCACCTCCTACATCCTTCCGATGAGATAGTAACCTACCATGCTCAGCTTGTTCAAAACGCTGAAGCACGACTTTATGCTTTGAATGCGTTGAACGCAGCACCTCTTGAGGGAATTGAAAAGATTCCAGTCGTTCGTGACTTCCAAGACGTATTTCCAGAAGAACTTCCAGGAATACCCCCTGCCCGGGCTGTCGAGTTCGTCATCGACTTGAAACCAGGCACCGTTCCTATTGCCAAACGACCGTATAAGATGCCACCTCATGAACTCCTTGAACTTAAGGAGGAAATCGACAAATCTCTTCGCAAGGGTTTCATTCGTCCAAGTTCCTCTGCTTGGGGAGCACCTTCTCTCTTCGTCAAGAAGAAGGACGGAACGAACCGTTTGGTCCAAGACTACCGTCCTATCAACCAAGCTACAATTCAGAACAAATATCCCCTTCCTCGGATCAATGATCTGTATGATCAACTGGCTGGTTCATCGATTTTCTCTAAACTCGACTTGAGGTTGGGTTACCACCAGATCCGTGTTCGTGAAGAGGATATTCCAAAGACCGCATTCGTCACTCGTTATGGTTCTTACGAGTACACCGTCATGTCTTTTGGCTTGACCAATGCTCCAGCTACATTCTCCCGTCTGATGAACTACATATTCATGGATTACCTCGACAAGTTCGTCGTAGTCTATCTGGATGATATCCTGGTATATTCGAAGAACAAAGAAGAACATGCTGAACATCTTCGACTTGTTCTAGAGAAGCTTCGAGAGCATCAACTTTATGCCAAGTATTCCAAGTGTGAATTCTGGTTACCCGAAGTCACCTACCTTGGTCATGTCATCTCCAAGGATGGTATTGCCGTCAACCCAGAGCGCGTTCAGGCTATTCTTGACTGGACCCCTCCGAAGACTGTCAAGCAAGTCAGAAGCTTTCTCGGACTTGCCAGCTATTGTCGCCGCTTTGTCGAGAACTTCTCAAAGATTGCCAAGCCACTGACCAATCTGCTTCACAAGGGCGTTAAGTTCGATTGGACAGACAAATGTCAGGAAAGTTTCCAGGCACTCAAGGACAAGCTGACTTCTGCCCCAGTGCTTGCTCCCCCTGATTCTCGCAAGGACTTCGTCATCTATTGCGACGCTTCACGTCAAGGATTAGGCTGTGTCCTAATGCAAGAGCGCAAAGTAATTGCGTATGCCTCCCGTCAAGTGCGTCCTCATGAAGAGAACTACCCAGTTCATGATCTCGAGCTTGCTGCGGTTATCTTTGCACTGAAGCTATGGCGACAATACCTTCTCGGTAATCGTTGTGAGATTTTCACCGATCATCAGAGTCTGAAGTACCTGTTTACTCAGCCAGATCTGAACCTCCGTCAGCAGCGATGGATGGAAGCTATTGCTGACTACAACTGCGGTATATCCTATACCCCTGGCAAGGCTAATGTAATGGCCGATGCCCTGAGTCGTAAGTCTTATTGCAACAATCACATGGTCTTCAAAGCTCAGCCCCGCCTTTATGAAGAGCTATGCAAGCTGAACCTTCAACTAGTTCCACAGGGTTCTCTGAATAACCTTGTCTTGGAACCAACTCTTCTGAAAGCAATCAAGTCTGCTCAAGCCAAAGATGCACATGTTGATCTGATGAAAAAGGATCTTGCATTAGAGAAATCCAGAGATTTCTCACTTGGTGAAGATGGAACCTTATACTTCAGAGATCGCATTGTAGTGCCCCGGTTCGAGCTTATGACAGAGAAGGTGATGAAAGAAGCGCATGACACCCCTCTCTCTATTCATCCGGGAAGTACCAAGATGTATCTAGACATCCGTCAGAAGTACTGGTGGTCTAATATGAAGCAAGACATTGCTCGATATATTGAAGAATGTGACGTTTGTCGTCGCGTCAAAGCAGAACATCAGAAACCGGCTGGACTTCTACAACCACTTCCGATTCCTGAATGGAAGTGGGATAAGATCCAAATGGACTTTGTCACTGGCCTTCCCAAGTCTCAGAAAGGTAACGATGCTATCTTTGTCGTCATCGACCAATTCTCGAAGGTTGCTCACTTTCTGCCAGTCAAGGAGACTATCACTGCTAGTCAATTAGCAAACTTGTATATCTCCAGAATTGTGTCACTCCACGGCATTCCGAAGGAGATCAGTTCAGATCGCGGCAGTATATTCACTTCAAAGTTCTGGGATAGTTTCCAAGAGGCAATGGGAACTCATATTACCTGGAGCACTGCTTATCATCCCCAATCCCAAGGCCAAGTCGAGCGAGTCAATCAAATTCTTGAAGACATGCTTCGGGCTTGTGTTATTTCTTTCGGCAAGAAGTGGGAAGAATCTCTCCCTTATGCGGAGTTCTCTTATAACAACAGCTATCAAGCCAGCTTGAAGATGGCACCCTTTGAAGTGCTCTATGGACGTAAGTGCCGAACCCCTCTGAATTGGTCAGAAACTGGGGAACGGACGCTCATTGGTCCAGACATTATTCAACAAGCTGAAGAGCAGGTTCGCATTGTCCGGGATAATCTCAAGGCGGCCCAGTCCCGCCAGAAGAGCAACTATGACCGGAAACACTGGGGTTCAACTTATCAACCTGGTGAACAAGCTTATCTGCGTGTCACTCCTTTGAGAGGCACTCATCGGTTCGGAGTCAAGGGCAAGCTAGCTCCGCGCTACATTGGTCCTTTCCGCATTCTGGCCCGTCGTGGGCTGGTGGCTTATCAACTTGAGTTGCCACCTCAGTTCTCTCACGTCCATGACGTCTTCCATGTGTCACAACTTCGTCGTTGCTTCAAGGATCCGGAACGTGAAGTGGATCCGGAATTGATTGAAGTTCAAGATGATCTCACATACAAAGAGCATCCGATCTGCATTCTTGAAGAAGCTGAACGTCGAACACGCCAGAAGGTTACCAAGTTCCTCAAGGTGCAATGGTCGAATCATACTAAAGAGGAAGCCACTTGGGAACGCGAAGATAACCTCCGGGCTGAATACCCCGACCTGTTCCCTTCTACCTCTTAATTCTCGGGACGAGAATTTCTTTTAGAGGAGGAGAGTTGTAACACCCCGGTGTAATGATGCTACAGTAACCCTTGGGGTTAAGCTAATATTTTTGCTAAACATGTGTTTGTTCATCCTTGGTTCTCACTCCTTTAAAATTCCAGTTGAATTCAAATTCAAATTCTAAGTGAATTTCAAAATGCTCAGACATGAAAACTAAAATGTTCATCATGTGGACAATATTCTTCTGATAATATTGGTGGTGGTCCAACATTTTTCCTAAATGTCTAAGTGGCCTAAAATAGCTAAAACAGAAAAGCTTTAAAAAACTGTTTAAAAAGAAAGAAAAAAAGGAAGAAGGGCCTCAGCCCCTGGCCTTCCCATGGGCCTCGGCCCACCACAGCAAGCCGGCCCAGCTCCCAGCACCGCGCCCCCTCCCTGTTCCTCCGACCGGGCGGGACAGCGCGCGCGCGCCCGTCGCCATCCAACCACCTCGCCGGCGACGCCCGGGCGAGGGGATAAGGCTCCGCGCCTCCCCGCCTCCACTCACCCCCACTCCCTGGCATCCTCATCCACTTCTTCCCCTCTCCCTCGCCCGCTTTCTTCCTTCTCCACGGGCACCCGTCGTCGCCGCCACCATGGCCGTGTCTTAGCGCGGCCACCGAGCCCCGGTGCCTCTCCGACAAGCCTGACCGCTCCACTTCTTCATCTACTTCCTCTCCGCCCTCGGGATCGAGCCCCGACGCCACCACAGCCTCGGGATCGAGCTCCTCCCCAACCCCGGCCGTCGCCGTACGCCTCCGACGAGCCTCCCCGAGCACGCTGCCGTCCCCCTACAGCCTCGCCGTGAGCTTCTCCCCCTCCTTCCCCTGTCCTTTCGCTCTCGCGCGCCCCCTAGCTGCTTTCCCCACGCGCGCCCGAACGCAGCGCCGCGGAGCTCGTCGCCGGCGGGTCTCCGGTGACCAATTGGTCATGGGCGTATGCCCGTTAGCTTGACCGCATCGTGCAGCACCCGCCTAGCTGGTTAGTTTGGCCGCTCGCGCGCTCTAACGCCGCACCCGACTCGAGCCCGAACTCCGGCGCCGCTTCTGCTCGTCGCCGGCGCCGTTTCCGGCAGCTCCAGCTCCGGCCGGCCTCACCACGCGACGCGGCGGGCTCTCCCCGTTCGAACGCGCCCGCCCGCGCCCGTGTAGGCCCCCTGTAGACGAATCCCGACGAGGCCGAGCGCCCTCCGCCGCGTTTTCGTGCTCGCCGGCGTTCAACCGCCGGCCTGCTGAGCTGGCACACCTGGGGCCACCCCTGGGTCACTGCCAGCGGGCCCCGCAGCCCCGTTGACTGGGTCAACCCAGTCAACGTGCTGACTGGGCAGGCCCCAGCCACTGACGTGCGGGCCCCACCACTTAAATAACTAATTAAAATGATTTTATAATTAAAAGTAATTAGTTTAGCTAATTAGTCACTGACATGTGGGACCCAGCTGCTAATTAACCACGTTTAATTAAAATAACCCACTGTTAGCCCTCTCTCTATGACATGTAGGACCCACTGGTCAGTTTGACCTGGTCAGCGAGTCTGTTGACTGCTGACGTCATCAGCACGTCATGCTGACGTCATTTTATCTTTTCTGTTAATTTAAATAAATCCAGAAAATGGTTTAATCTTTGAAAATTCATAGAAAATAAACCGTAACTCGGATGAAAATGTTTTCTATATGAAAGTTGCTCAGAAAAATCCAACGAATCCGAATACGCGGTCCATTCATCAGTCAGATGCCTCTAACTATCTGAACATGGAACATTCCCCCTCCGGTCATCTGTGTGACACAGGTCCGGAACCGGGAAAACATTCCCGGTTGAATTCCCCCTTCACCTATATCATGTAGCCTTACGTTAGGTCACACCCGGCACCGCATATTGCCATGTTATGCTTTGTGATGCTTTGTGATGCTTTGTCTGCTTTATATTTACTGTTTCTTCCCCCTCTTCTCTCCGGTAGACCCCGAGACTGATGCCGCCCCTGTGATCGACTACGTCGACGACGACCCCTCCTTGCCAGAGCAACCAGGCAAGCCCCCCTTTTGATCATCCCGATATCGCCCATTCCATTCTCTCATGCTTGCATTAGATTTTGCTACTGTTATTGTTTGCTCCTATTCTGATGCATAGCCTGCTTTTGTAACCTGCTCATTGTATCTTACCTGCTTATCCTAAACTGCTTAGTATAGGTTGGTTAGTGATCCATCAGTGACCCCCACCTTGACCTTGTTGCCCCTGCTTCATCATCGAAGACCCGATCAACGGGATCGAAGACCAGGCCCCGGCATCGCACATCACTTTCTCCTTAGTTGCTCGACACTGCTGGGTTACTATCGAGTGCCGAGGGTGAGACCTCTACAGCACTTCTGATGTTAACCCTGTAGTGTAGCTATTCGGTCGTGGTCATCGAGGGTGATTCCGCCTTAACCACTTTCGATACGACTCTGTCGTGCAACCCCTCAAGTGTGAACCTCGGGGGTGATTCCTCTTACGTTCACCTTGATGATTACATCGAGTGGAATCCACCGGGGGTGATTCCTCGGGTTTTCCCCTTGATGTTTGGACACACGGATACTTAGACTTTACAATTGTTACTTGGAAAGGCGGGTCGACCCTGAGGGGTACCCGCGAGTGATGTGGAGACGGGTTGACCTGGAAGGTGCCCGCGAGATAATTACGAGGCGTGGCGGGCATTCCTAGCCCTTGCCGCAAGTCCTCGAGACGGGGCGACGGGGGTCACATCTTTCGTGAGTCTCTGCTTGTTACCGCGTGCTCCTAATCCACTACGATTTGGATATTTGATCCGAGGGGCCTCTGGCCTGATAGCACTAACCATCACGTGGGCATAGTATGGGCGTTCTGCGTCGTATGCATCAGCCGAAGCTTAATAGACGTCAAGCGACTGAGCGGCGCGCGCCGGGTTGGACTGGTAAGCTCCTACCTTTTTAAGGAGGTAGCTAGGTCTGCTCACCGGCCGCCCACGCAACGTGCAGGAGTTCCCGGGGCGATGGCCCATGACCCCTGGGGGCATAGGTTTAGTCCGGCGTGCTTGACCTCTCTATTAAGCCTAGGTCGGGTTGCGGCGTATTGTTTGGCCGAGGCCGGGCATGACCCAGGAAAGTGTGTCCGGCCGGAGTTAATCGAGCGTGGTGGGTAAGTTGGTGCACCCCTGCAGGGAAGAAAACATCTATCGATAGCCTGTCCTACGGTAACGGACACTTGGAGTTGTATCCCGATCGATACAACTAGAACTGGATACTTGTGATGAGACTTGGATATGAGAATTGGATTATAATTGGAACTGGATAGTATGGCTCTGGGATTGCTTTCTCGCAGGGAGTCGAGAAAGGATCTCTGGCCGAGGTTGATAACACTTCTACTACTTTACTTTATGCTACTCTACTCCCTCCTGTTGCTGCAAGATGGTGGTTTCCAGAAGATGCTAGTCTTCGATAGGACTAGGCCTTCTCTCTATTCTGGCATTGCTGCAGCCCAGTCCACATATACAACCTTCCTTTGATAATGTTGCATATGTAGTGTAGATCCTTGCTTGCGAGTACTTTGGATGAGTACTCACGGTTGCTTTGCTTCCCCTTTGCCCCTTTCTTCTTCTTTCCGGTTGATGCAATCAGATGTCGGAGCCCAGGAGCCAGATGCCACCGCCGATGCCTGCTACTACGTGGAGACCGCTGACGACCAGGAGTAGTTAGGAGGCTCCCAGGCAGGAGGCCTTGCCTCTTCGATCGTGTTGCTTTTTGTGCTAGCCTTCTTAAGGCATCCCTGTTCAACTTATGTCTGTACTCAGATATTGTTGCTTCCGCTGACTCTTGTGTAATCGAGCTCATGTATTCGAGCCCTCGAGGCCCCTGGCTTGTAATATAAAGCTTGTATTATTTTAATTTGTGTCTAGAGTTGTGTTGTGATATCTTCTCGTGAGTCCTTGATCTTGATCGTACACATTTGCGTGTACGATTAGTGTACGATTGAATCGAGGGCGTCACAGGAGGCGCCCTAGGGTTCCCTAGGGGAGGGGTGGCGGCCACAGGGAAAACCCTAGATGGGTTTGGGCGCCCCCACCCCTAGGAAACTTGCCCCCCAAGCCGGGAGGGGTGGCTGCCCTAGGGGAGGCGCCCCCACCTCTCCATGTTACGTGAGATGGGGTGGGAGGGGTGCACAGCCCCTTAGTGGGCTGATGGGCCCCCTCCCCTTGGCCCATAAGGCCCCCCAACGCTTGTCGGGGTCTCGAAAACACCTTTCGGTCACGCTGGTCATCACCCGGTACTCCCAGAACAATTCCGGACTCCAATACCCTTCATCCAATATATCGATCTTCGCCTCCGGACCATTCCGGAGTTCCTCGTCACGTCCGGGATCTCATCCGGGACTCCGAACAACCTTCGGTAACCACATACTATTTTCCATAACAACTCTAGCGTCACTGAATCTTAAGTGTGTAGACCCTACGGGTTCGGGAACCATGCAGACATGACCGAGACACCTCACGGGCCAATAACCAATAGCGGGATCTGGATACCCATTTTGGCTCCCACATGTTCCACGATGATCTCATCGGATGAACCATGATGTCGGGGATTCAATCAATCCCGTATACAATTCCCTTTGTCTATCGGTATGTTACTTGCCCGAGATTCGATCGTCGGTATCCCTATACCTTGTTCAATCTCGTTACCAGCAAGTCTCTTTACTCGTTCCGTAACGCATGATCCCGTGACTAACTCCTTAGTCACACTGAGCTCATTATGATGATGCATTACTGAGTGGGCCCAGAGATACCTCTCCGTCATATGGAGTGACAAATCCCAGTCTCGATTCGTGCCAACCCAACAGACACTTTCGGAGATACCTGTAGTGCACCTTTATAGTCACCCAGTTACGTTGTGACGTTTGATACACCCAAAGCACTCCTACGGTATCCGGGAGTTACACAATCTCATGGTCTAAGGAAATGATACTTGACATTAGAAAAGCTCTAGCGAACGAACTACACAATCTTGTGCTATGCTTAGGATTGGGTCTTGTCCATCACATCATTCTCCTAATGTTGTGATCCCGTTATCAATGACATCCAATGTCCATGGTCAGGAAACCATAACCATCTATTGATCAACGAGCTAGTCAACTAGAGGCTTACTAGCGACATATTGTGGTCTACGTATTCACACATGTATTACGGTCTCCGGTTAATACAATTATAGCATGAACAATAGGCAATTATCATGAACAAGAAAATATAATAATAACCATTTTATTATTGCCTCTAGGGCATATTTCCAACAGTCTCCCACTTGCACTAGAGTCAATAATCTAGTTACATTGTGATGAATCGAACACCCATAGTTCACATCGCCATGTGACCAACACCCAAAGAGTTTACTAGAGTCAATAATCTAGTTCACATCACCATGTGATTAAGACTCAGTGAGTTCTGGGGATTGATCATGTTATGCTTGTGAGAGAGGTTTTTTAGTCAACGGGTCTGCAACATTCAGATCCGTGTGTACTTCGCAAATCTCTATTTCATATTGCAGATGTTGCTAC
The DNA here is from genome assembly GCF_018294505.1 of Triticum aestivum. Classification (NCBI taxonomy): domain Eukaryota; kingdom Viridiplantae; phylum Streptophyta; class Magnoliopsida; order Poales; family Poaceae; genus Triticum; species Triticum aestivum. Next base: position 647,025,962 of record NC_057799.1, on the reverse strand, counting down.
CATGCTCCACTTGGAGCTATTCCAAATGGTTGCTCCACTATACGTATCCGGTTTGCTACTCAGAGTCATCCGGATAGGTGTTAAAGCTTGCATCGACATAACCCTTTACCCCGAACTCTTTATCACCTCCAAAACCGAGAAACATTTCCTTATTCCTCTAAGGACAATTTTGACCGCTGTCTAATGATCCATTCCTGGATCACTTTTGTACCCCCCCTTTGCCAGACTCGTGGCAAGGCATATCTCAGGTGTGGTACACAGCATGGCATATCGAATAGAGCCTATTGCCAAGGCATAGGGGACGACCTTCGTCCTTTCTCTTTCTTCTGCCGTGGTCGAGCTTCAAGTGTTAACTTCACACCTTACAACTCAGGCAAGAACTCTTTCTTTGACTGATCCATTTTGAACTCCTTCAAAATCATGTCAAGGTATGTGCTCTGTGAAAGTCTTATCAGGCGTCTTGATCTATCTCTATAGATCTCGATACCCAACATGTAAGCAGTTTTACACAGCTCTTCGTTTGAAAAACTCCATTCAAACAACCCTTTATGCTTTCCAGAAATTCTACATCATTTCCGATAAACAATATGTCATCCACATATACTTATCAGAAATGTCGTAGTGCTCCCACTCACTTTCTTGCAAATACAAGTTTCTTGCAAACTTTGTATAAACCCAAAAACTTTGATCACCTCATCAAAGCGTATGTTCCAACTCCGAGATGCTTGCTCCAGTCCATAGAAGGATCGCTGGAGTTTGCATACCTTTTAGCATCCTTAGGATTGACAAAACCTTCTGGTTGTATCACATACATCCTTTCCTCACGGAAACCGTCAAGGAAACTTTGTTTTGACATCCATCTGCCAGATTTCGTAAATGAAAATGCAGCAACTGCTAACATGATTTTAACAGACTTTAGTATCGCTATGATTGAGAAAGTCTCATCACAGTCAACTCCTTGAACTTGTCGGAAACTTCTTTGAGACAAGTCGAGCTTCATAAATGGTGACATTACCATCAGCGTCTGTCTTCTTCTTAAAGATCCATTTATTCTCAATGGCTTGCCGATCATCGGGCAAGTCCACCAAAGTCCATACTTTGTTCTCATACATGGATCCTATCTCGGATTTCATGGCTTTCAGCCATTTGTTGGAATCCGGGCCCACCATCGCTTCTCCATAGCTCATAGGTTCATCGTTGTCCAACAACATGACCTTTAAGACAGGGTTTCCACTCAGAAGTTGTACACACCCTTGTCGACCTATGAGGTTTGATAGTAACCTGATCTGAAGCTCCATGATCATCATCATTAGCTTTCTCTTCAACTGAGGCAAGTGCCACAGAAACATCTTTCTGTGCTACGCTACTCTCTGATTGAAGTGAAGGTTCAACAACCTCATCAAGTTCTATCTTCCACTCAATTCTTTCGAGAGAAACTCTTTCTCGAGAAAGGACCTGTTCATAGCGACAAACAATTTTCCCTCAGATCTGAGATAGAAGGTATACCCAATCGTCTTGTTTGGGTATTCTATGAAGACACAATTTTCCGCTTTGGGTTCGAGCTAAGCCTATCGACATAAGCATCGTAGCCCCAAACCTTAAGAAACAACAACTTAGGTTTCTTGCCAAACCATAGTTCATACGGTGTCGTCTCCACGGACTTAGATGGTGCCCTATTTAGGTAACTCATATTTCATCACACGTCGCGCCCGGCGTCGCCCTTGAGCCTCCATAGGTGCTCCACCAGATCCTGCTACAGTTGATGATGCACCTGTGGGTCTCGGATCTCCTGACGCATATTGAGGTAGGCAGTCCAGGTTGCCGGTAGCTGGTGATCAACTTCGGCTAGAGGACCCTGCCAGTAGTATGGTTCAGTGTCAAACACTGGCTCTTCTTGCTCGCTCTCGATGATCATGTTGTGCAAGATGACACAACAAGTCATGATCTCCCACATTTGATCTTTCGACCAGGTCTGAGCAGGGTACCGGACAATAGCAAATCGAGATTGGAGCACACCAAATGCCCACTCGACATCCTTCCGGCAAGCCCCCTGCACCTTGGCAAAGTGGGATTTCTTGCCTCCTGGCACAGCGTTTGAGATAGTCTTCACAAATGTAGACCATCTCGGATAGATGCCATCAGCTAGGTAGTACCCCTTGTTGTAGTGCCGCCCATTGACCTCAAAGTTCACCGGAGGAGAATGACCTTCAACAAGCTTGGCAAAGACAGGGGAGCACTGCAGCACGTTGACGTCATTGCGAGTTCCTGGCATACCAAAGAAGGAGTGCCAAATCCAGAGGTCCTGTGTGGCCACCGCCTCAAGTACCACACTGCAACCGCCTTTGGCGCCTTTGTACATCCCCTGCCAAGCAAATGGGCAGTTCTTCCATTTTCAATGCATGCAGTCGATGCTTCCAAGCATCTCAGGAAATCCTCTTGTTGCATTCTGTGCTAGGGTCCGAGCAGTGTCTTCCGCATTGGGTGTTCTCAAGTATTGCGGTCCAAATACTGCCACCACTGCCCGACAGAACTTGTAGAAACACTCAATGGTGGTGGACTCGGCCATGCGCCCATAGTCGTCGAGTGAATCACCGGGAGCTCCGTATGCAAGCATCCTCATCGTTGTCGTGCACTTCTGAATCGAGGTGAATCCAAGTTTGCTGGTGCAATCCATCTTGCACTTGAAGTTGCTTGTCGTGCCTTTTGTCTACAGTTATTGCTTGTCGTGCCTTGTTTGGCTATGGGTTTGGAAAACCCTTTTCTTCCTTGGAAGGATTCGGGTTTGCTTTAAAAACCCGCCAAGACAAGGTTCACCTGTTTTATGCTAGTTCCTCTATCTGGTGTATAGGACATGCTCATAGTTCTACGTTATCAATTTGCCTAATTAAACGTGTGTTATACTCCTATAGCCTAAAAACTATATTCATAGGTGAATGTAGTTTCTAAACTTATATTTTTCATCATATATAGTATATTTGGCTAACTAAACTGTCGATGTAGAACTCCGCAAATCCCTATACATCTGGTACTACTCGAAATGCCGGTCAGCCCGATCCACCGTTGCCGTGCTCCGTTAGGCAACTCTAAGATAGATCATCAAATCTTCCGCAAATGTTTAGAAGGAACTGTTCGAACATTTTTTACCATCCAACGGCGGTCATCGAAATAGCTAGACCGACATGGACATCAGAAATGTCCAAACTGAAACCAAACGAAGTGGATGTTCATGGGCATCCGAATGGCTGGCACGTCAGACCCCAACCACGCGGACCCATAAAAAAAACCTCTCCCGCCACGTCCAGTCGACCTCCGCGCTGCATTCATGCCAGTCATAGCGGACGGGACGACTTCCCACCCATGCTAAGACTGACCGGTCGGTCGCCTGCTCGACATTCACACCGGCATGGCGAATGAGAAGGCAACTCCGGCCGCCCGTGTTCAACCTGACGCTCCGCCTGCCGGGGGCATTTAAAGCCAGCAGGCAAAGCCCCGAAACCCCGCCGCTTCAAGCACCTTCTCTCTTTACTCCAGTCATCGGCCGACCGCCCAACCATCGTCCTTCCTTTCCTATCGCCCATCGTTGCAATGGCGGGACCTCTCTTCTCATACAATGTTGCTCCAACTTTTTTCTAGAGGGCCTAGCTGGCGAGCGATCCCAGTCCGCGGCAGAGAACAAGACAGCAAGCGAGCGTACCTTTGTTCGCTTCTTTTCCACCAAGCACAGAAGTTTAAGGAGAACTGTAGGTCGGTGGCTACCTAAGGAAACTCCGATTCGATCCGCCCCCCCGGCTGGGAGGCATCTACCTCATCCCGATCACAAGGAGAGGTTCACCAATGGCTGGTGGAGGTCGTTGTCACCGTAGCACCATGCCGAGATGACAACCGAGGTCCATGCGGCAGAGGACCGGCACCAGGCTCGCATTGCGGTGGGCCGATCTCCAAGCTCTCTAGAAGAGAGCTCGGACGAGCCGGAAATGGAGGAGGTTGGCCTCATGGAAATGGTGGAGCGCAACTGCCCGTTGAACGCACTGGAGGCGGAGCCCGACGACGTGCTGGACCAGCATGATAATGATGCCAACGTCAACAGACATGTCTCGTTCGCGCAGGCACGCAACGACGACGAGGCCGAACACGAAGCAGAGCAGTACATGGGACACGTGCTAGGATCTAATCCTTTTGCAATGTAATAAGAAAATTAACGAAAATTAGGGGTGATGACCATCGTTGGATGACCTTCGCCTCTACCAATGTCTGCGGATGGATGCGTGTCCTCCGCAGACATTTGATGAGAATCATTTTGATTATCTGCGTCGGAGTTGCTGTTAATTTTTGTTTGCTTGGTTCTGCGCCTGATCTTAATCAGTGTTGCTATTATTAGAAACCTAAGCGGTAACAAAACACTAGTGCTACAATAGCGAACCAACATGTGGTTGGGATGGTTAGGTGAACAGTGGTATTCCCAGGCCACCAGGATTCAAATCCTGGTGCTCGCATTTATCCTGGATTTATTTCAGAATTTCTGGCGATACGCTTTCAGTGGGAGGAGACGTTCCCCTCGACTACGAGGCGCCTACGGTGATTTCGTAAAATCTTAAGATGATATGTCGACTCAGTCTCTCGGAGGTGCTCATAGGAGTAGGGTGTGCGTGTATGCGTTCGTAGGGGTGAGTGTATGCGCGTTTATACGAGCGTTTGCGTTTGTACTGTGTTAAAAAAACTAGTGCTACAATAAGAAAGGGAAAGAAACGTTTTTTTTTGTGACGATAAGAGAGATTCTCCTGGCCATCGCTTCTCTGGCAGCGGCACATGTACAGCTGCAGAATTTTTCAGGCGACCAGATCGACCGCTCCCTCATCTACAGTGCTCTGTCGTGTTGCATTTGCCTTTGTGTTATCTTAAACTAATCCTGAATGAAACCACTGATACAGATTAAACTAATCCTAACCTAACCAATCGGCGGCGGCTTCATTTCATCATTTATATATAGCCAATCAGCCGCACGAGCCGGGCATCGGGACTGAGATCTTTTGCCGCAAATAAAAATATCCACCACGGGAGGGCCCACGTGGCAGACAGAGACCGACGGCGACGGACGGGCCCAACCGGAGCGCCAGCCCAACCACCACGTGACCTTGACCTGCTCTCCTCCCTGTCCAGCTGAGACCGGTCCGGGCTCCGCCTTTTCGGACACGTGAGCATTTGCAGCCGCCTACCACCGCCTACGTGTCATGCGCTTGGCTGTCACCCGGAGTGAAGGTTCCGCCGTAGAAAATCACCATGCTTGCTCTCAGCTCCACCGCAAGTTAGATGAACGATGATGGCCGCCGTTAATCGCTCGACGGCGACGTGCGCACATATTTCTAGGTACCTCTCTTCGTTTTTATTTACTCCGCATATTAGAGTTGATTGAAGTCAAATTTTTTAAAATTTGATCAGGTTTATAGAAAAGAATATAAATATTTACCATAGCAAATCTATATGGTGTGAAAGTACATTCAATAATGAATTTAATGATATTGATTTGTTATTGTATAAACTTTGTCAAAATTTATAAAGCTTGACTTCGACCAAAGCTAATACGTGGAGTAAATAAAAACAGATGAAGTACGTATGTAAAAAGAACCTGTCGTGCACGCGTGTGGCCAAACTGTTATGAACTTGTGATGCACGGGTGCGGTGCACGTCTGGCCCGAAACGTTGACGATGGTGCCCATTGTCTACCCCACATATTATTGACCTCAATTGTATTTGTATGTTGGGCTTGCCAAGTTTGACTCCTACGGGCGAGCGTATAGAAATGCCACTAGGTTGTTGTTGGCCCCAATAATTAGTCCGACCCGGTTTAATTAGCCTCCATGTTCCATGCGGCTGAATTCATAAGAAATTGCATTTTTATTTGTGAAATGCAAGACCAATCTATGAACAAAAAGAGAAAATCACAAATGGCTGGCTCGAGAGGCGCATCCACGCTCAAAATTTCAAGCACCGGATGCATGGTTGAAGGGTACAGAAAGAGCGTGACGCTTGTTTGCAGGCGCCGACCATCCAAACGTATGACCAATATGTACTTTCAGGCAGTGTACAAAATTTCAATGAGATTTCCGCATGCTTCGATGGAGTCCGCAATACTTGCAACCTTGAAATTTCGAGCCTAGTGCAAGCTAAAATTTAAACAGGGTTAAAAACCATTAAAATTTATTGTATTTCGAAACTCAAAATCCGAAAGAAGTTCTGATTTTTGTTTTTTTGCATATTTTGGTGACATCCGGAAATTTCTCCTTTTCCGAAATTAAAAACCTTACGGATGCTTAGATTTGCTCCTTTTCATCTCTACTTACTTTGTGTTTGTGTATTAGCTTTGTTTTCAAGTAAAACTTTTCAAAATTCGATTAACTTTATAAAAATCAATATGGGCATTTACAACAATGGAATATTTGTTGTGAAAATACACTAGTATTAAAAATGATGAGTGCAATGGTCTTGTAGATGTTCATGAATTGTTTATAATTAAAATTTATAAAGTTTGATTTAAGACAAAGTTATTATGCAGAGTAGATAAAATCAAAACTTGCACATACTCGAATGCTGGGTCATGTACGCGAGGATAATAATGTAGAGGTGTGACTAGCTCTCATCCAGTTGAGAAATGACTAGTGTCATCCAACTCCTACTACACCGATGGATTTTACGCGGATATTCGCAGGAACTATTTTGCTTAATCAAATACTAGTCCAGATGAGAATTAACAAGTCCGATAATTTATCTCTGACTTATGTGGTCCAATTATGCATACCTCTGAACATAAATAAATGAAATAAATAGAGATAAGATAATTTTGTTTTTTTATTGTTTTTTGTTTACCCACACCAGCAGCAGCCGGATAGGATGGGAGCAGACGCCAGCAGCGCGACAGTCGGTCAGGCGGCTGAGCCAAGGTGGAGACAGACAGACAAACCCCACGCCTTTTTCACCCCCACCCCTCGCCTCCCCCGAAATCCCATTCCAGCCCCCGGATTCCCTGCTTCCTTTCCCATTCCGTTCACCTTCCTTCCTCTCATAGTTGGTGGCGGAAGCAGACGAACCATTCCGGATTCCTCTCGCCACCGCCGCCGGAGACCGGTAGTCCAACCCTAGCCCGCCCGCCCGCAATGCCGGCCACCGACTCCTCCGCCTCGCCGGCGCACCACCACCACCACACCTCCTTCGGCCGCCACATCCTCTCGCTCCGCCACCGCGACCACGGCCAGATCCACTCCGCCCCGCCCACGCCCGACCACCCCAACGCCACCGCCAACCCCTCCCCCTCCCCGGCCGACCGCGAAGTCGACGCCTTTCAGCGCCACACCGCGGACCTCCTCCTCGACCTGCTGCCCTGCTCCCCCGACGCCGCCCCCGCCGACGCCAAGAACGGCCCGCCGGAGATCCTCTCCATCGCCTGGACCCAGCACCTGCTCGACTCCTTCCTCATCTGCCTCGAGGAGTTCCGCTCCGCGCTCCTCGCCGGCGGCCCCGGGGCCCTCGCGCGCCCCCCGCTCGACCGCCTCGTCGCCGACTTCTTCGACCGCGCCGTCAAGGCGCTCGACCTCTGCAACGCGCTCCGCGACGGCCTCGACCTGCTCCGCCAGTGGCGCAAGCACCTCGCCATCGCCGCCGCTGCGCTCGCCCCGCAGGGCGCCGCGTCCAACCCCGCCGCGCCGCTCGGGGAGGGCCAGATCCGCCGCGCCCGCAAGGCGCTCACCGACCTCACCATCCTCATGCTCGACGACAAGGACGCCGGCGGCGGGGGGCAGCGGAACCGCTCCTTCGGCCGGACGGGTAACGCCGGCAAGGACGCCGCCGGGCAGCAGAGCCGGGGGCACCACCGCCGCAGCAGCAGCGGCTCCGGCTCCGGCTCCGGCGGCTCCCACTTCAGGTCGCTGTCCTGGAGCGTGTCCCGCACCTGGTCCGCGTCCCGCCAGCTGCAGGCCATCGGGGGCAACCTGCCCGTGCCCCGCGCCAGCGACGTCGCCGCCACGGGCGGCCTCGCCTCCGCCGTGTACACCATGGGCGCCGTGCTCTTCGTCACCGCATGGGCGCTCGTCGCCGCCATCCCCTGCCAGGACCGCGGCCTCCAGGCGCACTTCGCCGTGCCCAGGAGCTTTCCCTGGGCCGGCCCGGTCACCACGCTCTACGAGCGCGTCCTCGAGGAGTCCAAGAAGAAGGACCGCAAGCACTCGTGCGGGCTGCTCAAGGAGATACACCTCATCGAGCGGTGGTCGCGGCAGCTCATGGAGATCACCGACGCCGCGCAGTTCCCCCTGGACAAGGAGAAGGACGCCGAGGTGCGGGAGGCCGCGCAGGAGCTGGTGCAGGTGTGCGAGGCACTCAAGGACGGGCTCGACCCGCTCGAGCGGCAGGTGCGCGAGATGTTCCACCGCATCGTGCGCACCAGGACGGAGATCCTCGACTGCTTGAATAGGCCCAACACCGCCGAGTAGGCGAACCGGCATGGATCATCGTGGCAATGCTGTTTGGTTGAACATTGTGTGATATATCAAAATGCAGGTGGTATGCTGATGATCGATCGCCGGTTGAAATCGAGGTAGCTTTCCTCTGCATAATTTATACATGTGTCTTGATGCATAGAGGCCGGCGTGGCCTTATGATAAAATCGAGTCGTTTAGTTGTATTTGATTTATTCTTTGTTTGTAGCAGCTTGTGAATCCTTCTCTTATCTGGGCAGTGCTTGGTACTGACGGTCTAACACTATTGTTTTATTCTTGAAATCTGGTTTGGCTTGGTTTGGTTTGGTTTGGTAATGCCGCCCAACACTTAGGTGCTTGGTTCATGTTCATGATTGATTAGGGCTGTACAGGGCTTGTTGGCGTGATAGTTTCGACAGTGAGTGATTTATGTGATCCAGGTCCAGTTTAGAGTTGGATGCATGCTAACATCCTCTGTCGATGGTCATGGTGTCAATGAGATGTTTGGGCAACCTTGATTGTTGGTCATGTTATCCTAGTTTGTTGCACCTAGCATGCATTTGCCACTTGGGCACAGATTATCAATGGAGAATGGGGATAGCATTGCTCTGTTGTCTGCAGTAGCGGGTGAAATTTTGGATATCTGGAAATGCATTTTGATCTGATGGCCAGATAGCATTGCTAGTACTGTATGAACCAGTTATGTTAAGATTACCTCTTGTTTTATTCTTCAAATCTGGTTTGGCTTGGTAATGCTGCCAAGCACTTGGGTGCAAGTGCCTGGATGGTGTTGGTGATTTGGCCTGTACAGTGCTTGTTGGTACGACGGTTGCGGCTGCGCGTAATTTATGTGATCCAGGTTCAGTTTAGAGTAGGGTGCATGCTAAGGTGCTCTTTTAATGGTCATGATTTTCATGAGCTGTTTGGGCAACCTTACTTGGTCCTGCACTCCTGCATTTGTAGTTGGCATTGTTCTGTTATCTGCAGTACCGTGTGAAGTTTTTGATCTGTAAATGCATTTTGACTTGGTATTAATGTCATGTGAAGATTGGTCTATTTTGTTGGACAAAGGACATCTTTCCAATTATGTAGATGCTTTGCGTCCGATGAAAACCAGTCCGATCTTTGTATGACGCTCATCTAAATCATATAACAAACGCAATGGATGGTGCATATGCACCGTCGTATCGATATCGGACCAAATTTATCTTGCACATAGCACAACTCCTGTATTTGAGATTGGTCTGTTGGTGATAGTAGATCAGGTGTAAATGTTGTGACCGATGTTCCTCTCGTTTGATTCATGTCTCTGGATTCACAGAGCCTCGTCGGTCATTTAGGGAAATGCGCATATGGATGCAGATTTCTTTGGCAATTGGGGATCGAGGGCTCGTGTAGGCCAGACTAAATGGGTTTGCCCTGATTCTTACGTACATGAGTGGGAGTGCACCATAGCAGGTAGCCAATTCCTTGCAGCTGGCACTACTACCTCCAATCCTCCATGGCTTAGGGTTCATGGCTCGTTGACTCTGTATAGAAAGTGCAGTCAGTTGGTGTGGCTAACTAGTGTTTTTTCCATATTTGTCTGCACATTCAGTTCAAAGGCTCTGCTAGTAATGTCTGGATGAGACCCAAGCAGGTTAAGATTGGTTAGGCTTCTCCCCTGTGTTGCTGGTAGGCACCACCTAGTGCAACAAGGTTTTCCTTGTTGCAGGGAAAAGTGATGCTGCATGAATGAGAGGCCGCTTGTTGTGGAGACATTTCTTACTGGGCAGGAACTAGGAAGCTGCCTCGCTTCCTCGTGTCTGTCCGTCTTGACACGCCCAACCACAGTTTCTTTCTGCATTTCTTCTTGGTCAGAAGTGTGAGGTGAGCAGCAGCACGTTTGGTAACAAGGAAGACGCCGATTGTCAACTCAACTACTTTTTTTAGATGAACTACTCCTTATATGACATGGAAATGTCGAATGTCAACTATTGGTCTAAACTAATAAAAGTGCCATACTACCCGAAAATGGCAAACGGAGATCGAGCTCCATGGAGGCCTTAATTTGAAAACTTTAAAATTCAAACTTTTCGGTTTCAAAAAATTCTGGAAAAAATATATATGCACATACATAGATACATAATGTACATGTGTGCGAATTTTCAGGTCAAAATACAATAAAATGAGAGCTACACAAAAAAGACAAATCTGTGCCTTTTTAATACATGTGCTATTCACCCTTAAAGTTCATGAGTTTTTTGTGCACCTCGTAATTCAAGGTATTTCATTCTGAAACTTTTCACACATACAGGTTACATCCTTGCCTACATGTGTATTTATTTTCAGAATTTTTTAAAACTGAAAATTTTGAATTTTGAATTTTTCAAAATAAAGGGCACCATGTTGCTCGGTCTCCAAAATGCCATACTCCATACTACCCATGAATAAACCATCATGGTGTAATCATTAAAAAATGCAATGCTTTTTACACTAAAATTGTCAAAGTAATAAATTTTGATTGTCTAATCACAAAAAATTTCATGGTCTAAAATAAAATAAAAATAAAAATGTCATGCTATCCACAATAAAACTAACCCTGTTCTGGTTAATACAATTGCCATGGTATAAAAATGATAAAAAAAATCCATGTTATCCTTACAATAGAAACTTACAATAATTCGGTAAAAAAACCCTAGAACAATTTTTTTTATCATGGTCTGCTGCCATGATAATATACTAAGATTTGACTCCATCCCAAAATTCTTGTCTTAGATTTGTCTAGATACGGATGTATCTAATACTAAAACGTGACTTGATACATCCATATTTAGACAAATCTAAGACAAGAATTCTGGGACGGAGGGAGTATTATTTTTGGACATGCGTTCTCAACTACATCATCATGTTGATACATAAAAAAATAATCCGAATTTCAACTAGTTTTGTCGTGGTACAATTAAAAAACTCCATCGTCACCCAACTCGACCGCTACTTATGTTCGTCGACGATCTCAATGGATATAATGGCGGCTATGGACGCTCGAAAATGGCATGATCGCAAAGAGTGTCTTGAATCTGTAGCAAGATGAAGTCAAATTTCTGATTGTAAGTCACCAATGGATGGCTCTCTTCGAGAAGATCAAGATGGATACAAAGATAGTCCAAAACGGAGCTCGGATGCAAGAAGTATGACAATTTCAAAGATGCCCGTGTTGACATCAGATTATGAAATGGCACGAAACGTAATTACGATCACCTTGGATGGGAAAAATTCCAACATGAAAGTTCTCCATCTCATCAAATCGGATGATTTATATATAAATCGTCTTAATCCCAGATCGTATGCAAAAGTTAGAGCAAAAAACGTGCAATGTTGCAGAAATCATGGAGATGGTCGGACGCCCAAAACCTCCTGTTGCTACCGGACTGTGACGCCCTCGATTCAACCGTACACTAATCATACACGCAAATGTGTACGATCAAGATCAAGGACTCACGGAAAGATATCACAGCACAACTCTAGACACAAATTAAAATAATACAAGCTTTATATTACAAGCCAGGGGCCTGGAGGGCTCGAATACACAAGAGTCAGCGGAAGCAACAATATCTGAGCACATACATGAGTTAGACAAGTTTGCCTTAAGAAGGCTAGCACAAAAGTAGCAACGATCGAAAAGGCAAGGCCTCTTGCCTGGGGGCCTCCTAACTACTCCTGATCGTCGGCGGTCTCCACGTAGTAGTAAGCACCCTCGGGGTAGTAGTAGTCATCGGTGGTGTCGTCTGGATCCTGGGCTCCACCATCTGGTTGCATCAACCGGAAAGAAGAAGAAAAGCAACCGTGAGTACTCATCCAAAGTACTCGCAAGTAAGGATCTACACTACATATGCATCAGTATCAATGAAAAGGGTTGTATCTGTGGACTGGACTGCAGAATGCCAGAAGAGAAGGGGAAAGCCTAGCCTATCGAAGACTAGCATCTTCTGGAAACCACCATCTTGCAGCAAAGAGGAGGGAGTAGAGTAGCATAAAGTAAAGTAGTAGTAGTGTTATCAACCTCGGCCAGAGATCCTTTCTCGACTCCCCTGCGAGAAAGAAATCCCAGAGCCATACTATCCGGTTATCATCACAATCCAATTCTCATCACAAGTATCCAGTTCTAGTTGTATCGATCGGGATACAACTCCAAGTGTCCGTTACCGTAGGACAGGCTATCCATAGATGTTTTCTTCCCTGCAGGGGTGCACCAACTTACCACCACGCTCGATTAACTCCGGCCAGACACACTTTCCTGGGTAATGCCCGGCCTCGGCCAAACAATACGCCTCAACCCGACCTAGGCTTAATAGAGAGGTCAGCACGCGGACTAAACCTATGCCCCCAGGGGTCATGGGCCATCTCCCCGGGAACTCCTGCACGTTGCGAACGCGGCCGGTGAGCAGACCTAGCTACCTCCTTCAACAAGGCAGGTGCTTACGCAGTCCAACCCGGCGCGCGCCGCTCAGTCGCTGACGTCTATTAAGCTTCGGCTGATGCATACGATGCAGAACGCCCATACTATGCCCACATGATGGTTAGTGCTATCAGGCCAGAGGCCCCTCGGATCAAATATCCAAATCGTAGTGGATTAGGAGCACGCGGTAACAAGCAGAGACTCACGAAATATGTGACCCCGTCGCCCCGTCTCGAGGACTTGCGGCAAGGGCTAGGAATGCCCGGCCACGCCTCATAATTATCTCGCGGGCACCCTCCAGGTCAACCCGTCTCCACATCACTCGCGGGTACCCCTCAGGGTCGACCCGCCCTTCCAAGTAACAGTTGTAGAGTCCAAGTATCTGTGTGTCCAAACATCAAGGGGAAAACCCGAGGAATCACCCCCGGTGAATTCCACTCGATGTAATCATCAAGGTGAACGTAAGAGGAACCACCCCCGAGGTTCACACTTGAGGGGTTGCACGGCAGAGTCGTATCGGAAGTGGTTAAGGAGGAAATCACCCTCGACGACCACGACCGAATAGCTACACTACAACGTTAACATCAGAAGTGCTGAAGAGGTCTCACCCTCGGCACTCGATAGTAACCCAGTAGTGTCGAGCAACTAAGGGGAAATTGATGTGCGGTGTCGGGGCCTGGTCTTCGATCCCATTGATCGGGTCTCCGATGATGAAGCAGGGGCAACAAGGAAAAGGTGGGAGTCACTGATGGATCACTAACCAACCTATACTAAGCAGGTAAGGTACAATGAGCAGGTTACAAAATCAGGCTATGCATCAGAATAGGAGCAAACAATAACAGTAGCAAAATCTAATGCAAGCATGAGAGAATGGAATGGGCGATACCGGGATGATAAAAAGGGGGGCTTGCCTGGAAGCTCCGCTGAAAGGGAAGAAGGGTCGTCGTCGATGTAGTCGATCACAGGGGCAGCATCAGTCTCGGGGTCTATCGGAGAGAAGAGGGGGAAGAAACAGTAAATACAGAGCAAACAAGGCATCACAAGGCATAACATGGCAATACGCAGCGCTAGGAGTATTCTAACGTAGTGCTGCACGGTACAGGTGAAGGGGGATTTCAACCGGGAAGGTATTCCCGGTTCCGGACCTGTGTCAGACAGATGACCGGAGGGGGAATGTTCCATGTTCAGATAGTTAGAGGCATCTGACAGGTAAACGGACCGTGTATTCAGATTCGTTGGATTTTGCTGAGCAACTTTCATGTATAAAACATTTTCATCCGAGCTACGGTTTATTTTCTATGATTTTTCAAAGTTTTAAACCTTTTTTGAAATTATTTAAATTAACAGAAATAATAGAAAAGGAATATGACGTCAGCATGACATGGAGATGACATCAGCAGTCAACAGCCGCATTGACCAGATCAAACCTGGCCAGTGGGCCCACATGTCAGCCTCTGTTAGTTAACAGAGTCTATATTAAACTAATATGAGGTTAAATAGCTACTGGGCCCCACACGTCAGTCTCTAAAAACAAACTAATTAGGTTTTAGTTAATAAAACGTTTGTTAAACTAATTATGCGGTGGGGCCCGCATGTCAGCGTCACTGGGCTGCCCAGTCAGCACGTTGACTGGGTCAACCCAGTCAACGGGGCCCGTGGGGCCCGACGTAAGTGACCCGGAGGTGGGCCTGGCCGTGCCACGTCGGCGGGCGGTGCCGGAACAGCTCCGGCGAGCCTCTACCGCGGCAGAGCGCACCGGCGAGTGTCGGAAAACGCGTACAAGGGCTCGTTTTGCGCGCGGTCAGGTGCTTCCGAATGGGAACTCCGCCTCGAATCGAATGGTGGAGTGGCATGGCCGGACTCGGCCGGAATCGTCGGCGACGACGACTACGGACGGCGGCGGCTTTCGGGCGGTCGACGAGGTGGAGCTCCGGGCGTCGGCTCTGGGCGTTGCTGGGCTCGCCCGAACGAGCGGAGCGAGCTGCGCCCTCCTGTGGTGGCGGTGAGGCCGGAGGAGGCCCGTCGAGACGGCGACGAGCGGTGAGGGCGGCGGTCGGAATCGGGAAAGGTAGGGGGCGATGCTGCGGGGCAAGAAGAGGTGCGTGCGCGCGCGCATTCGAGTCCTAGGAGCGCCAGGAGGTCGCTGCGGGGCTCGGGCATGCGTGAAACTGGCCCTAGCCTCGACGGCGACGGGCGGGCGGCGGTGAGCTTTGGCCATGGCGGAGCTAGCAGCAGCAGCAGCTCGAGGGGAAGGGGAACGGAGGGGAAAGAAGGCGGAGCTCACCGGGAAGGCACACGGAGGCCCGGTGGTGGCTTAGAAGCAGCAGGGCGGCGACGTTCATCGGAGAAGCACCGGCGGTCATGGATGAAGACGGACTCGATCCCGAGGCTGCGGTGGCATAGAGCTCGAGCTCGGGGTCGGGGAGGTCGCAGCTAAGCTCGGCGGAGCTCGTGGACGAGCTGGCGAGGCGCGGGGAGCCTTGTGGCTAAGCGGGCGGCGAGGCGACGACGACGGCCGTGGCAACCATGGCGGCCGAGGAGACAGCAGCGCGAGAGGAGGAGGAGGAAAATATCTGGGGGCTGCCCAGGGCATCGGCGCTGGCGTTCTTATCGTCTCCACAGAGACTGTAGCGACGCGGGACAGCGAGTGGGTGCGGTGGCGATGGCGAACCGGCTCGGCCGGGCTCAACAGGTGAAGGGGAGAGGAGGGAGGCGCGGGAGGCAGGTGGGCCGGGCCAGCTGGGCATGTCCCTGTGGCCTTAGGCCCAGGGGCAGGGGGCCTTTTCCCTTTCTTTTTATTTCTTCTGCTCTTTTCTTTTTAGAGAAAATGCTTTGCAATATTTGAGTTGCCAAAAGGATTATGTAAAATGTGGGACTTGGCCACATAATTACATTGCAATAGTTGGCACTGCCACAAAAAATTGTGAGGCTTCTGAAAATAGTTTGTAACTTTTATAATTTAAAAAGGAATTTAAAATATTGATTTAGCCACCATTTTCACTAGTTTAGTGCATCTAGACACTTGACAAAAATGTTGGTTCACTAACAATATTAGTTATGAATTATTTGGCACATGATGAACATTTTATTTTTCATGTTTGAGCAATTATGAATTTTTGACTTTAGATTGGATTTGAATTTGAATTGTGATTTGGATCAAGTGAAGATTAGCAACAGTAATGTGATGACAAGGCACCATTAACAAGAGACTACTGTAGCATGACACTAGGGGTCTTACATGGACTGTCCAGTAATTGGGACCAGACTGTCCAGTCTGGGGCGAGAAACACGTGAAAACCTTCTGTTGTGACTGGACAGTCTGGACCGGTCGAGCGGACATTCCGATCCGAACCGAAATCGTAATTCTCTATGAATCTGATGATTGCAGGGGAAATTAGGCCTTCAAGATGGCCCCAAATCAAAAAACGTTCAACATTAAAGTTGTCCGTCTCATCGAAACGGTTAAATTTGCTTTTGGGTGCATTTTCATCCAAAGTCCTTTGTGGACTGTGAGACTTAAAACCGAACTGTTGTTTCTAACTTGCCTAAATGCGAGTTCGGTTAATTTTGGAAAGATTTGGACGGGATTTGCAGTCTTTTTCTTGTACGGGAAGTCCAGCCGCCTCATAAATAGATGAGAGGTGATGGCGGATTGAAAAAAGGAACACACAATCGAACAAATTCATACACCACTTTTACCTTTACTTTTATCTTCTTCCTTTGTTCTTCTTCCTCATTCTTCGTTCGTTCTTCTTGTTGTAGGGCGGCGAACTCGAGGCCCTAAGAGCTGTCATGCCGAACTAGGGAAGCACATAGCCGCCGCGCTCCCTGACGGGGTCTCTCCCGGCATGTGGGTTTTGGGTCCTTAAAAGCACCTGCCGGATTGCTTATGTACCGCGCTGCCGGACGGGTCCCCTTCAACGTGAGCTGCAGTGCATCACCCTCGATGTTGGAGGTACACGGTGACGTGTTTGTGTGCGAACACACTTTTTGACGACTCCACCGGGGACGAAGCATTTGTATTAAACTTTTATACTTATTTATAGCTTATTCATTACTACCTCTGTAGCAAAATACTTGTTGTTGGGGGAACTTTTACTAGTTTCCCCTAGCGACAAGTATTGTGGTATGGTGGGAGTACAAAACATAATTTTAAAACTATCTCTGATCCATATTAATTGTTTTTAATAAATCAGTGACAATTAATATGGATCGGAGGGAGTAACTATTTTTTGAACTATTTAGTGAGCATAATAAACCATATTTTAAGGTTTCTTACTATTAAATGTAGTATTTTATTATTATATAGTTTTAGTTTCTATCGTTGAAAGTTACATCTGTGCTCAACTAAACTTAGGCAATTGTTGCAAGAGAAGTCCTTTTTTTGCGATATTGCCCCATAAAATCTTTAAACCAAATTAGATATGAGTAAATGAAAAACAAAAAACTATATATTAACTTGCGACACTTACATGGATTAAAGTGTATATATATCCTCTCTCTCTCTCTCTCTCTCTCTCTCTCTCTCTCTCTCTCTCTCTCTCTCTCTCTCTCTCTCTCTCTCTCTCTCTCTCTTTCTCTTAAATGTGCTGACAACAAAATATCTTGATAATAGTTTCTAGTCTTTAATTGTATATAAGCATCTAAATATTTCTAAAGTACATATGGTGTGTACGGGGAGCTATTTCTTTATAGTAGGTTCTGTTCAATAGTCAATTGTATTTTACATTGTAAAATTGGTTCAATAATAAAGTAAAAAATGAGCTTGTTGTAAGATTTTGGATACCTGTAAGTGCATTTTGATCTGATCGCTAGACAGCCATGCTAGTACTGTATGAAACAGTTATGTTAAGGTTGCATCTTTGTTTTATTCATCAAATCTGGTTTGGCTTGGTAATGCACTCCTACATGATTGGTGTGTACAGAGCTTGTTGGTAGGATGGTTGCGATAGCGCGTAATTTATGTGATTCAGGTCCAGTTTAGAGCAACTCTAACAGACCCCGCAAAAACTTGACCCGCAAAATGTGTTTGTAGTTTCACAAAGATCGCGTTTGCGGGTCGAAAACTAGCGCGGCCGAACATATATTGTAAAACAAACTGTAAAATTGAAATAAAGAGCTCCTTCCTCCAGTCCGGCCATTGCCGCCCCTTCCTCTAGCCGGCCGCGCCGGCCACGCCGGCCGCGCCCAACCCTGTCGGCCGCGCCCCGTCGCCCACAGGCCATGCCCCGTCGCCCGTCTGCCACGCCCCATCGCCCATCGGTCGCGCCCCGTCCCTGTCGGTCGCGCCCCATCACCGCGCCGGTCGCGCCCAGCCTCGCCGCCACGCCCCGTCGCCTCTGTCGTCCGCGCCTTGCTCTATTGCCAGGCGAGCCGTGCCCCTTTGCCTGCCGCGTCGGGAGGATTCCGGCGGCCAGGCTGAGGTCATGGGAGGCCACGACGATGTCGAGCTCGTCCAATTCGAACCGGCGGCGATCGATTGCGGCGTCTAGCGGCCTTTTCCGATGTGCGGTGATGAATTCCGGCGAGTTTAGGGCGGATTCCGGCAAACTCCGCGGCGGTGTGTTTGCTCCGACCAGGTTTGAATTGTAAAACGCAATTTTTTGCAGGTTTGACCACTTATGCGGGGTCTGCTAGAGATGCTCTTAATGGTCAGGTCATGAGCTGTTTGGGCAACCTTACTTGGTCCTGCACTCCTGCATCCGTAGCTGGTTGTACTCACTTGGCGTGCATTTCCTACTTGGATGCACATTATCAGTAGAGATAGCACTGTACTGTTCTCTGCAGTGCTGTGTGAAATTTTGGATCTGCAAGTGCATTTTGATGTGTTCACCGCCAAGACAGCCATGCGGTGCTTACTTAGAAGCAAGTATGTTTGTAGTCCTTTTATTTAAGATTGGTGTTTTGGTGATCAGTTTTTAATGTTGCGAGCGATGTTCCTCTGGTTTTATTCACGTCTCTCGACCTCGACCGCCATTTACGCAAACAAATATATGGATGCAGACTTGTTTTGCAATTGGGGATCGACAGATCGTATAGGCCCGACTAAATGTGGCGCCTGCGGTTTACGCGGTTTCTTGCTTATTACTACTCCCTCCGTTCTTAAATATAAGTCTTTTTAGAGATTTCACTATGGACTACATACGGAGCAAAATGAGTGAACCTACACTTTAAAATATGTCTATATACATTCGTATGTAGTTTATAGTGAAATCTCTAAAAAGACTTACATTTAGGAAAAGTACATGACTGGAACTTGAAGTAAACCGTAACAGGTAGCCAATTTTGATTGTATTTGCACCATAACTACTGTTTGGCCCCTGCTTTTTCCCATGGGTCTGCTTTTGTTTTTTGCACCTGTACGCTTTTATTTTTCTATTTTTCAGTTGAGTTTTGTTTCTTCTTTAAGTGTATTTCCGGATGTTGAGTGTGCGTAAATGTATACATGTACAAATTACAGTAGAGTATGGAAACTTCAGTCTTATATATTTTTGTTACATATTATAAAAAGTGCATTTTTTGTGCTAATTGTGTGGAAAATTTTGTTTTTTATTTTCTTTATTCAAATTAAATACATTTTTCTATTATTATGTGTATGAATGCATGAAAGTACTAACGAATATTTGTGTAAATTATACTAGAATGCTAAAGTTGCATTATTATATGTGTATTCGTTGCATATTATAAAAAGTGCAATTTCACTGCAAAGTAGTGTGCAAGTTTTTTAAATTTTATTTATTCTTATTATTAAGAGTAATACCAATGTCACTAATTTACTCTCTCTTAGAAAACTTTATTTGTTTTATTATGTTTAGTTTTTAATTCATTTCCTGTTTTTAAGGACGATACCAATGCCAATAATTCATTCCTTGTTTAAAAACTTTGTTTTTTATGTAAAATTCACCATTATATGTTTATTTTTACATAACTACAAAATTGCAATTTATGTGTAAATTGTGTGAAAATTGTTTCATTATTATTTTTACTTTCTTTCTTCAAGTTCCAGTCATGTACTCTTCCTAAATGTAAATACGGTGCCTTCATACGTATTTGATTGTATGTCCTACCTGTGTGGCATGCCAACATGGTCTTGGCTCACATGTCAGTGGCTGGCAATGGGTGTCCCGCGTATGAGGATATTTTTTTTACAGAAACCCCATCAAATGTTTTTATTTTGTTATATAAGAAGCCCCTCAAATTAGAAACATTGTCATGCATGTCGGTATGATTCAGAAACTAGAGAAAACAAAATTGCGGGCAGGAGTTTTGAACCAGCTGGGACCTCCGGGTCCCAAGTTGTACAGCCTGCCCAGGCTACCGACGAGGTAAGCCTGTGCTACGGGAATATTTACGAGGTAAGCCTATGAAAGATGTTCGTCCTGTATTAATTTCTTTTAGAACATCTATTTTACAAAATGCTTAACATGTATTAAGAAATTTACTGTGTGAAATTATTATTACCTTTCTATGAACATGTTTAATACAATGATTTTTAATACACGTTGAACAGTTTTCAAAATAAATCGTTGTTGATCTTTTTATTTGTGTATTTTAAAATACGATGAAGATGCACAATAATTGTGCCTGCTTGTGGTCTTGAATGAAGATACCAAAAAATACACAGTATTTTATAATATATGTTGAACTATTTAAATCCACGTAAATTTTAGAAAAAGTTCATGTTTTTACCTCTTCAACCTGCACAATAATGAAAATAGAATAATGATTTAAAATAGAAAGTAATCGCATATTGATAATTATTCTAATTTTTTATATGACTAAACATTAGTAAATTGAAAAAAAGTAAATATGTAAAAGGAAATTGCACAGTGCCAGGCAGAATTTTTCCTTTTTTGCCGGAAAGCGATAAGTTGAATTGATCTATATATGTCACCAGCTAATGTTTATTCACCAAAGGCCATGTTGGCGGTCCACACGGCGAGAGCGTACACCTGGATTCGTGCGGAGGTATTGTATTTGCACCATAGGACAAGTCATAGCATCAGTTTTGTGTATTTTATAACTTTAGGCACCAAAATAACCGTGCTGGACAAGTTAAGGCACCTCTAGTATATTTAACTCTATGGGTTTCCTATCTAGCGCTTATAGCGCTGATTCATAATGTTTCTGCACCACAGCGCACATCCCCTCTGTCCTAGGGTCGATCCATTTACCTTCTTGTTTTCCTTATCATTCACGCCCACGTGTGTGCAAGCTCAGTCGAGCCGTGGTGCAGTCTGATTTCCAGTCTGTTTTTTCTGTGGGGTTTTATTGTTTCCTTCCGGCTTAACGTTTCTATTTTATTTTTTCTTTTTCTTTTAATTTTATGAACCTCTTATTTTTAAATTCCTGATCAATTTTTTTACTCGGAACAATTTTAAAATTCATGAGAATTTAATCAAACTCGTGAACTGTTTATAGAATCTTTGATTTTTTTTAACCCGCCTTTTTTGCAAATTTTTAATATTTTTTTCAATTTCATGAACATCCTTTTGAATTTGTTAAATTTTCTAAAATCCACAAATGTTTTCCAAAATGATGAATTTTTTTGAACCCACAAACTTTGGAATTCGTTGACATTTTCAAATCCATGATTTTTTTTTTCAAACCCATGACTATTATTCAAGCTCACAATATTTTATCAAATGCATGAACTTTTTTGAATTTCATGAAACTATTTTCAATTCTAGGACTTTTTTAATATTTGAAGTTTTTCGAATTGCCTATTTTCTTACGTATCCCCTGTTTTTTATATTTTTTTGAATGCATGAATTATCTTTAACTACATATATGAAACACTGGCTGTCTCAGTAGGAAATAACAAACGAAAAGAAACACAATGAACCACGTGAACGAGGAGATCTCCTTTTTTTTTTGAGAAAGAACGAGCAGATCTTCTGAACACTATGTGCGGGCGATGGCTATGTTGGGCCACAGCTAGTGAGCACCAGGGATCCTTTCGGCGCGGGGTGCCCCTATGTCTCGCATTCTGCGAGACAAGAGGGAACCCTGGGAGCAACTAACTAAGGAGCGCTCCTGGGAGCCTCCCCAAGGGTCAAATGGGGTGGGCTAAGAGCGCGCCATTTGGCACGCTCTCAGCCGCCGACACGTGCCATGTTTTGGGCGTTTCCTCTATTTACTTTATTTTTTCGCACGTGATTCATCTTTTTAAATTGTTTTTTCAATTTTTTAGGCTTTTCGGTTTTCACCGGTATTTCTTAGCTTGACAAAAAAAATATATATTTTTTAAAAAATTTGGGCAAAAAGACACGCTTCTTTTTTTCCTGAGAGAGTCACGGATTTGCTTCCACGAGAAGCACGGCCGTGCCTCTCGAAAACGGGAAAATGCATTTTTTATTTTTTTTACTTTTGTGAGTGGCACAGATTTGCTTCCGTTTGAGGCACAACCGTGCCTCTCGGAAGACGATAAAAAACATGTTTTTGTTCCTTTTGCAAGAGGCACGGCTATGCCTCTAGGAAACAAAAAAACCATTTTATTTGAATATGAAGTGATTTTCTTAATATTTATTTGAAAGCATAAACAAAAAAAAAGTTAAAAAATGAAAACGGAAAACATGGAAAACAATAAATACAAAACTAGGCTGTGTCCTCCCCGCGCTTGGGCAGGCCCATCTAGTGCCTCGCTCGAGGCGAGTCTTCCTTCAGACTCGCAAGATGCAAGGTATATACGGCCAATTCCTATTTGGGGCCACGTGTGCCAATTAATGTGCAATTCGCAAACCGGCACACACCCTCTCTGGTCTGAACCAATTACATTTTTTTACCTGTTAAAATTGCAAAAAAGGGCACGCGACAAGAATCGAACTTGCGAGCTCTTCAATCAGTTTAAACCTCTACTCTTGTGAACTATTGTTTTTACTTTTTTAAATCTTCTCTTTCATTTTTTGTTCTCATTTTCCTTTTTCAAAATGCATGAAGTTTGTTTGGAATTAATAAAATTTTTAAAAAACTTTGAGAACATTTTTTTCCAAAATTGGTGAACTTTTTTTTTCAAATTCAATGATATTTTTTCAAAATCGCTGAACTTTTTTTCATTTTGGATGAACTATTTTCCAAATTCGATGAAGTTGGTTCAAAATTTGTTAAACTTTTTTCAAAGTCGATAAGCTTTTTCTCATAGTTAAAGAACTTTTTTCAAAGTTGATGAACTTTATTTCGAAACCGATGAACTTTTTTCAAATTGACGAAGTTTTGTCACTTTTGCATACTATTTTAATTTTATTACGAACGTTTTCAACTAGTCAACCAGGGAGATGCTAGCGAACGAACGAATGTTTGGCCTCTCGTTCCAGCGTCGTGTTCGACCGAAGAGACTGATTTAATGGGCCAGCCTGCTAGGCACGCCGTTGAGCGATAGTACCTTTGGAATTCGCGAACTTTTTCAAATCCATGAATCTTTTTGCAAACCCATGACCATTATTCAAGCTCACAAAATTTTCTCGAATGCATGAACTTTTTAAAATGTCATGAACTATTTTCCAATTCTGGGAACATTTTTTAATATATGAACTTTTTCCAAATTGCATATTTTTTGTGTGTGGGGTAATTGCATATTTTCTTACGTATCATATGAATGTTTTATTTTGTTTGAATGCATGAATTATCTTAACTACGTATTTGAAAATGCTGGCCATCTCAGTAGGAAATATCAAACGAAAAGAAACACAAAGAACCACATGAACGAGGAGATCTTATTTTTTTTAGAAAGAACGAGATCTTCTGATCGCTCACGCCCGTGTGTGTGTGTGTGCACGCTCACTCGAGCCGCACGGTGCATCCTGATTTCCCATCTATTTTTTTTCTGTGGGTCTTTTTGTTTCCTTCCGGCTTACCTTTTCGATTTTCCTTTTCTTTTTATTTTTATTTATTTTTAGTTTTTATGAACCTTTGGTTTTCAATTTCCTGATCATCTTTGAAACTCAGGAACATTATTAAAATTCATGAAAATTTATTCAACCTCGTGAACTTTTGTTTTGAATTCGTGATCTATTTATAGAATCTTTGGACTTTCTTCAAAGCCGCCATTTTTTTTTGCAAATTTCGTAATATTTTTTCAATTTCAAGAAAAAATTGTGATTTCATTAAATTTTTAGAAATCCACAAATGTTTCACAAAATAATAAACATTTTTCGAACCCACAAACTTTGGAATTCATGAATTATTCAATTCCATGAATATTTTTTCGAACCCATGATCATTTTTCAAGCTCACAAACTTTTCTCAAATGCATGAACTTTTTTAAATTTCACGAAATATTTTTCAAATCTGTGAACTTTTTTTACTACATGATCTTTGTTCAAAGTGCATATTTTCTTATGTATCCCATGATTTTTTTTGAATGCATGAATTATTTTAAGCTACGTATATGTAAAAGCTGGCCATCTTAGTAGGAAATATCAAAAGAAAAGAAACACAATGAACCACGTGAATGAGAAGATGGTCCTTTTTTTTAGAAAGAACGAGGAGATCTTCTGAACGCTATGTACGGGACATGGCTCTGTTGGGCCACGGCTATGAGAGCCTGGGATCCTATGTCTCGCATTCAACGAGATAAGAGGGAACCCCACGAGCAACTAACTAAGGAGCGCTCCTTCGGAAGCCTCCGCAAGGGTCAGTTGGGGTGGGCAGGTGCGCTCTCAGCCACCGTCACGTGTCGGGTTTTAGGCGGTTCCTCCGGATTTTGTTTTTTTTCGCACGCGATTTCGGCTTTTAAATGGTTTTTTCGGGTTTTTTGGGCTTTACAGTTTTTCACCGGTCTTTCTTAGCTTTTGGACAAATTTTTTTTATTTTAAAATTGCGTGAAAAGATGAGTTTTCTTTTTTTCTTCTTCTGAGAGAGGCATGGATTTGCTTCTGCGAGAGGCATGGCCGTGCCTCTCGAAAAAAAAATGTTTTCTATTTTTTACTTCCACGAATCGTGCCTCTCGGAAAACGAAAAAATTGCGTTTTTTTCCTTCCGCGAATATGTAGTTTTTTTGTAATATTTATTTGATAGCATAAACAAAAATAAAAAAGGTAAAAAAGATAAACAGAAAAAACACGTTTTCTTTGAATATGTAGTGTTTTTTGTAATATTTATTTGAAAGCATAAACAAAAATAAAAAAGGTAAAAGAATAAAAACAGAAAACATGGAAAACAATAAAAACAAAACTAGGTTGTGGCCTTCCCGCGCTTGGGCAGGTCCATCTAGTGCCTCGCTTCAGGCGAGTCTTCCTCCAGACTCGCATGAAGCTAGGTATATACGACCAATTCGTATTTGGCGCCATATGTGCCCATTAATGTTTGGTTGATCATTGTGTGAAATACTCAAAATGCAGGTGGTATGCTGATGATCCATCGCCCATTGAAATCGAGGTAGCCTTCCTCTCCATAAGTTATACATGTGTCTTCATGCATAGAGGCCGGCGTGGCCTTATGATAAAATCGAGTCGTTTAGTTGTATTTGATTTATTCTTTATTTGTAGCAGCTTGTGAATACTTCTCTTACCACCTGGGCAGTGAGTGCTTCGTGCTGACGGTCTAACACTATTGGTTTATTCTTGAAATCTGGTTTGGTTTGGTAATGGCAGGCACTTTGGTGCTTGGTTCATGTTCATGATTGATTAGGCTGTAGAGGCTTGTTGGCGAGATGGTTCCGACTTTGAGTGATTTATTATGTGATCCAGGCCCAGTTTAGAGTTGAGTGCATGCTAACGTCCTCTGTCGATGCTCATGTTTGTTGTCAGTGAGATGTTTGTGCAACCGTGATGATGGATCCATGGTTGTACATAGCATGCATTTGGTACTTAGACACAGATTATCAGTAGAGACAAGCGTTGCTCTGTTCTCTGCAGTACTGAGTGCACTTTGATCTGATCGCCGCGAGACAGCCATGTTGTACGTTGCTAGTTCTGTATGAAACAGTTATGTTAGGATTACCTCTTGTTTTATTCTTCAAATCTGGGTTGGTTTGGTAATGCCAAGCACTTGGGTGCTTGGATGGTGTTTGTTATTTGGTCTATACTGTACAGGGCTTGTTGGTATGATGATTGCAATTGCGTGTAATTTATGTGATCCAGGTCCAGTTTAGAGCATGGTAAGGTGCTCTGTTAATGGTCATGTCATGAGCTGTTTGGGCAACCTTACTTGGTCCTGCACTCCTGCATTCCACTAGTAGAAAAAGGGCCATTTGTCCCGGTTCGTAAGGCCCATTTGTCCCCGTTGTGGATCCGGAACTAAAGGGTTGTTACTAAAGCCCTAGGCCTTTAGTCCCGGTTCTTACTGGGTTGTGTACCTAGCATGCGTTTCCTACTTACTTGTACGCACGTTATCAGTAGAGATAGCATTGTCTTGTTCTCTGTAGTACTGTATGAAATTTTGGATCTGTGAGTGCATTTTGATGTGTTCGCTGCCAGGCAGCCATGCTGTACTTGCTATGAAATAGGTATGTTAAGATTGGTCTGTTTTTTTTAGCCGTGGCCACATTTTATGTACGGAATTGCATTGCGTACGATGAAAACGAGTCTGAAATTTGTACGATGCTCATCTAAACCATATAAGAAACGCAGTGGATGGTGTACATGCACTGTTGTATCAATATCGGACCAAATTTATCTTGCATATGTCAGAACTCTTGTATTTTTGAATTGTCTTTTGGTGATAGTAAATCAGATGTGATGTTGTCAGCGATGTCCACTCGTTTGATTCATGTCTCTGGATTCATATAGCCTTATTTTCTTGGAGATGTGGATTCATATAGCCTTGACATTGACCTCGAAAGCCATTTATGATGCACTCTTGTTTTGCAATTGGGGATTGACGGATCGTATAGGCCAGACTAAATGGCGCGCGTGCAGTTTGCTCTGTTTCTTACATTGCATGACTGGAAGTGCGCCTTAACCAATTCCTTGGCATTGTAGTGTTCATGACTCACTGATTGTATAAAGTAAGGCTCTTTCCCTGTGGTGGTGTCAGTTGGTGCAAGAAGGTTCCTTGTTGCGGAGCAAAAATGATGCTGCATGAATAAGAAGTCGCTAGTTGCAGAGCCATTTCTTACTGGGTATGAAGGAAGGTTGGCTAGAACTGGCCAGCTTCCTCGTGTCCATACATCTTGACCACTTCTGCATATCTTATTCATGGTCAGAAGTGAGGTGAGCTTAGAAAGTTGTAAATATAGCAGCGACACGTTTGGTTGCGTTTTCACTTTTTTTTGGGGGGGGGGGGGGGGGGGGGGGGCATAGGGTGTGCTTTTCCCCTTTCTTTTAGCGGAGAAGCACATGGTGTGCCCCTCGTAGAAGCACAATTGTGCTTCTAATGAAAGCACAAGCCGTGTTTTTTCCCTTTTTCGGAGAAGCACTTCTCGCATAAGTAAAGTTGTGCTTCTTGCGGAAGCACATACTATGATCATTTTCACTTTTTCCGATGGAAGCATGTTTTTCTTCCCCTTTCGGGAAGCACAGTGTGCTTCTCGTAGAAACGTAGGCTGTGCTTTTCCCTTTTCCAGAAGCAGCAAAGGCTGTGTTTATGGCGGAAAAGCATGGCTTCTAAAAAACCAGTTTTTTGGTCAAAACTAATAAGTAAAAGCAACAACAAAGAAAAGGAGTGCTCAACTAAATCCCGAGGTGCGTCTAGCGCGTGACACATGGCGGCGGCTGAACACACCATCTAACGTGCTCTCGGGCCCAATAAGTGGTTGCTGCGGGAGCCCCCGAAGGGGTTCCCGTTAGATAGTTGCTCACCCCCTATTTGGCACACAACGCTCATGGTAATGGGCTGCGACTCAGTTCGGGGTCGCTTGTTCTCCTAGCGTTCGTATGCTAGTTCCTTGTTTGTTAGCAATTGTTCCCCAAATGATAAAGAATTGACTTCAGTTTTTTTGGCACAAGCGAACACTAATGTGACTGTTCAATCGCTCGCATGGATCTTGATGCTCGCTAGTTTGCCACATCAAAAAAATCAATAGTTCGCTTTCCGCTATCCACGTGTGAACGCTGACAGATGAGAGAGATGAGCCTAGTCTCTCTTGGTCGGCCATTTCATTCCCCTCCCCCTCAACTAGCTTAAGATCAAGCTGGTTATGGCTCGCTCCGATTCACTATGGATGTAGCCGATCTGCACGCCGTCGACCTGGGATGCGAAGGAGGCACACCATCAAACTAGTATCACTGAAGGCGGATGGTGGGACACTGTGTGAGAGGAGGCGTGGGCAGTGCCAGCACACGACGACGACCCCCAGATGATCCTGATGGTGGTGACGGCTTCCTCACGCTCGATCTCGATGAATTCGATGGGCTTGCTGATGTGGAGGCGAAGGAGGGGCCGTCGACGTGGGAGGGGCGGTGGTGTGTCGACGCTACGCGATAGCGTAACACATCAAGTATGCCACTACCAGAGAGCGCCTCGGCTTGGCCAACCTCACTCCTGGGACCGTGCCGTCGCCATGGGCATCACCCTCTACTCCAGGCCCCAGGGCGACGCCGGGTGATGGTGTTCTGGATTGGGGGTCACTCACCACGTCGTCTCCCGTCAGGTGGGCTGGGCCAAGGACCCCCATGTCGGTTCACCAGTGGGCCAGATAAAGGCGACCTATGGCATATAAAAGGAAGCCTCCCGAAGAGTTGGCGCATATTTTAACACATTAGGAGTCGTCTACAACACGTTTTCCCTATATGTAATTGACTAGGCCGTAACCCTAGGCCCCTGGTACCTATACACCGAGGGGCAGGGCTTGTAGACGACACACAATGATCTCGAGATAGATCACCTCTACTTTGTACTCCATCCCTAATCAATACAACAAAAAAGGACATAGGGTTTTATCTCTTAGGAGAGCCCGAATCTAGGTAAAACCTGTGTCTTTGTTACCATCATCTCAAGGTTACTAGCTCGGTACCCCTGCCCGAGATTTGCCAGAACCGATTCCGTCATTGGTGGCCCATGCAGGTCCCGCTACGTAGTTGCAACGATTCGATGGAGACATGACCTGCAAGCAAATCGGCGCCGACGTGACTTTCACATCGTGCCGGGGTCAACATGGTGAGACGCCCCCTAGCCGAGACACCATTAGATCAGGCTGGCTAGCCAAGTCACATGTAAAAGGAAATTGAATTAACACGAGAGACCCCACTTGTAGTATCGGCATCAGGCCATAACCGACATCCCCAAATCTAATGCTCGTCGGGATTTTGACCAACTCCAATTTCTGATTAGGGTGAGCAAAAAGGAACGTTCAACAACTTCAATTCAACTAGTATTTGTTTGGGAACGTAGTATTTCAAAAAAAATTCCTACGATCACGCAAGATCTATCTAGAAGAAGCATAACAACGAGCGAGGAGAGTGTGTCCACGTACCCAAGTAGACCGAAAGCGGAAGTGTTAAGTAACGCGGTTGATGTAGTCGAACGTCTTCGCGATCCAACCGATCAAGTATCGAACGCACGACACCTCCGCGATCTGCACACGTTCAGCTCGGTGACGTCCCTCGAACTCTAGATCCAGCTGAGGCCGAGGGAGAGTTCCGTCGGCATGATGGCGTGGCGACGGTGATGATGAAGTTACCGGCGCAGGGCTTCGCCTAAGCACTACGACGATATGACCGAGGTGTTAACTGTGGAGGGGGCGCCGAACACGGCTAGGAACAATTGGTGTGTGTTCTAGGGGTACCCTCCCCACGTATATAAAGGAGGGAGAGGGAGGGAGGCAGCCTAGGGTGCGCCCAAGTAGGAGGAATCCTACTTGGGCCCCTAGTCCAATTCGCCCCCCCTTACCATATTTGGACAAGGGGGAAAGGAAGGAGGGGGGAGGGGAAGGAAGTAGGAGTCCTACTTCATACTTTCCTTTTCCTCCTCTCCTTTCCCTTTCTCCCCACGTGGCTGGCCCTATAGGGGGTGCAACAGCCCCTTGTGGGCTGGTGTGTTCCCTTACTTGGCCCATAAAGCCCATATCTTTGCCGGGGGTTGCCCGGAACCCCTTCCGGTGACCCGGTATCACCCGGAACACTTCCGGTGTCCGAATATAGCCTTCCAATATATGAATCTTTACCTCTCGACCATTTCGAGACTCCTCGGCATGTCTGTGATCTCATCCGGGACTCCGAACAAACTTCGGTCATCAAATCACATAACTCATAATACAAATCGTCATCGAACGTTAAGCGTGCGGACCCTATGGGTTCGAGAACTATGTAGACATGACCGAGACACATCTCCGGTCAATAACCAATAGCGGAACCTGGATGCTCATATTGGCTCCTACATATTCTACGAAGATCTTTATCGGTCAAACCGCAAAACAACATACGTTGTTCCCTTTGTCATCGGTATGTTACTTGCCCGAGATTCGATCGTCGGTATTCTCATACCTAGTTCAATCTCATTACCGGCAAGTCTCTTTACTCGTTCCGTAATGCATCATCCCGCAACTAACTCATTAGTCACATTTCTTGCAACGCTTATAGTGATGTGCATTGCCGAGAGGGCCCAGAGATACCTCTCCGATATACGGAGTGACAAATCCTAGTCTCGATCTATGCCAACCCAACAAACACCTTCGGAGACACCTGTAGAGTATCTTTATAATCATCCAGTTACGTTGTGACGTTTGATAGCACACAAGGTGTTCCTCCGGTATTCGGGAGTTGCGTAATCTCATAGTCAGAGGAACATGTATAAGTCATGAAGAAAGCAATAGCAATAAAACTTAACGATCATAATGCTAAGCTAACGGATGGGTCTTGTCCATCACATCATTGTCCTAATGATGTGACCCCGTTCATTAAATGACAACACATGTCTATGGTTAGGAAACATAACCATCTTTGATAAACGAGCTAGTCAAGTAGAGGCATACTAGGGACACTTATGTTTTGTCTATTTATTCACACATGTACTAAGTTTCCGGTTAATACAATTCTAGCATGAATAATAAACATTTATCATGAAATAAGGAAATAAATAATAACTTTATTATTGCCTCTAGGGCATATTTCCTTCAGTCTCCCACTTGCACTAGAGTCAATAATCTAGTTCACATTGCCATGTGATTTAACACCAATAGTTCACATCACCATGTGATTAACAGCCATAGTTCACATCGCCATGTGACCAGCACTCAAAGGGTTTACTAGAGTCAATAATCTAGTTCACATCGCTATGTCATTAACACCCAAGAGCACTAAGGTGTGATCATGTTTTGCTTGTGAGATAAATTTTAGTCTATGGGTCTGCAACATTCAGATCCGTATGTATTTTGCAAATTTCTATGTCTACAATGCTCTGCACGGAGCCACTCTAGCTAATTGCTCCCACTTTCAATATGTATCTAGATCGAGACTCAGAGTCATCCAGATCGGTGTCAAAACTTGCATCGACGTAACTCTTTACAACGAACTCTTTATTACCTCCATAACCGAGAAATATTTCCTTAGTTCTCTAAGGATAATTTTGACCGCTGTCTAGTGATCTACTCCTAGATCACTATTGTACTCCCTTGCCAAACTCAGGGTAGGGTATGCAATAGGTCTGGTACACAGCATGACATACTTTATAGAACCTATGGCTGAGACATAGGGAATGACTTTCATTCTCTCTCTATCTTCTGTCGTGGTCGGGCTTTGAGTTTTACTCAACTTCACACCATGCAATATAGGCAAGAACTCCTTCTTTGACTGTTCCATTTTGAACTACTTCAAAATCTTTTCTAGGTATGTACTCATTGAAAAAACTTATCAAGCGTTTTGATCTATCTCTATAGATCTTGATGCTCAATATGTAAGCAGCTTTACCGAGGTCTTTGTTTGAAAAAATCCTTTCAAACACTCCTTTATGCTTTCCAGAAAATTCTACATCATTTCCGATCAACAATATGTCTTTCACATATACTTATCAGAAAACTGTAGTGCTCCCACTCACTTTCTTGTAAATACAGGCTTCACCGCAAGTCTGTATAAATCTATATGCTTTTATCAACTCATCAAAGCGTATATTCCAACTTCGATATGCTTGCACCAGTCCATAGATGGATTGCTGGAGCTTGCACACTTTGTTAGCACCTTTAGGATTGACAAAACCTTCTTGTTGTGTCATATACAACTCTTCTTTAAGAAATCCATTAAGGAATGCAGTTTTGACATCCATTTGCCAAATTTCATCAAATGTGGCAATTGCTAACATGATTCGGACAGACTTAAGCATCGCTACGAGTGAGAAAATCTCATCGTAGTCAACACCTTGAACTTGTCAAAAACTTTTTGCGACAATTCGAGCTTTGTAGATAGTAACACTACTATCAGCGTCCGTCTTCCTCTTGAAGATCCATTTATTCTTACTGGCTCGCCGATCATCGGGCAAGTCAATCAAAGTCCATACTTTGTTCTCATACATGGATCCCATCTCAGATTTTATGGTCTCAAGCCATTTCGCGGAATCTGGGCTCATCATCGCTTCCTCATAGTTCGTAGGTTCATCATGGTCTATTAACATGACTTCCAGAACAGGATTACCATACCACTCTGGTGCGGATCGTACTCTGGTTGACCTACGAGGTTCGATAGTAACTTGATCTGAAGTTTCATGATCATCATCATTAACTTCCTCACTAATTCGTGTAGGCATCACTGGAACTGATTTCAGTGATGAGCTACTTTCCAATTCGAGAGAAGGTACAATTACCTCATCAAGTTCTACTTTCCTCCCACTCACTTCTTTTGAGAGAAACTCATTCTCTAGAAAGGATCCATTCTCAGCAATGAATATCTTTCCTTCGGATCTGTGATAGAAGATGTACCCAACAGTCTCCTTTGGGTATCCTATGAAGACACATTTTTCCAACTTGGGTTCGAGCTTATCATGTTGAAGCTTTTTCACATAGCATCGTAGCCCCAAAACTTTAAGAAACGATAGCTTAGGTTTCTTGCTAAACCACATTTCATACGGTGTCGCCTCAACGGATTTAGATGGTGCCCTATTTAACGTGGATGCAGCTGTCTCTAATGCATAACCCCAAAACGATAATGGTAAATCGGTAAGAGACATCATAGATCGCACCATATCCAATAAAGTACGGTTACGACGTTCGGACACACCATTATGCTGTGGTGTTTCAGGTGGCGTGAGTTGTGAAACTATTCCACATTGTTTCAAATGAAGACCGAACTCGTAACTCAAATATTCACCTCCACGATCAGATCGTAGAAACTTTATTTTCTTGTTATGATGATTTTCCACTTCACTCTGAAATTATTTGAACTTTTCAAATGTTTCAGACTTATGCTTCATTAAGTAGATATAACCATATCTGCTCAAATCATCTGTGAAGGTAAGAAAATAACGATACCCGCCACGAGCCTCAGTACTCATTGGACCACATACATCGGTATGTATTATTTCGAATAAGTCAGTAGCTCGTTCCATTGTTCCGGAGAACGGAGTTTTAGTCATCTTTCCCATGAGGCACGGTTCGCAAGCACCAAGTGATTCATAATCAAGTGATTCCAAAAGCCCATCAGCATGGAGTTTCTTCATGCCCTTTATACCGATATGACCTAAACGGCCTTGCCACAAATAAGTTGCACTATCATTATTAACTTTGCATCTTTTGGCTTCAATATTATGAATATGTGTATCACTACGATCGAGATCCAACAAACTATTTTCATTGGGTGTATGACCATCGAAGCTTTTATTCATGTAAACAGAACAACAATTATTCTCGGATTTTAAATGAATAACCTTATTGCAATAAACATGATCAAATCATATTCATGCTCAACGCAAACACCAAATAACATTTATTTAGGTTTCAACACTAATCCCGAAAGTATAGGGAGTGTGCGATGATGATCGTATCAATCTTGGAACCACTTCCAACACACATCGTCACTTCATCCTTAACTAGTCTCAGTTCATTCTGCAACTCCCGTTTCGAGTTACTAATCTTAGCAACTGAACCTGTATCAAATACCCAGGGGTTGCTATGAACACTAGTAAAGTACACATCAATAATCTGTATATCAAATATACCTTTGTTCACTTTGCCATCCTTCTTATCCGCCAAATATTTGGGGTAGTTCCGCTTCTAGTGACCATTCCCTTTGCAGTAGAAGCACTCAGTTCAGGCTTAGGTCCAGCATTGAGCTTCTTCATGAGAGTGGCAACTTGCTTGCCATTCTTCTTGAAGTTCCCTTTCTATCCCTTTGCCATTTTACTTGAGACTAGTGGTATTGTCAACCATCAACACCTGATGCTTTTTCTTGATTTCTACCTTCGCCGATTTCAGCATCGCGAAGAGCTCGAGAATCGTTTTCGTCATCCCTTGCATATTATAGTTCATCACGAAGTTCTATTAGCTTGGTGATAGTGACTGGAGAACACTATCAATCACTATATTATTTGGAAGATTAACTCCCACTTGATTCAAGCGATTGTAGTACCCAGACAATCTGAGCACATGCTCACTGGTTAAGCTATTCTCCTCCATCTTGTAGGCAAAGCACTGTCAGAGGTCTCATACCTCTCGACACGGGCATGAGTCTGAAATACTAATTTCAACTCTTGGAACATCTTATATGCTCCATGACGTTCAAAACGTTTTGAAATCCCGGTTTTAACCGTAAAGCATGGTGCACTAAACTATCAAGTAGTCATCATATCAAGCTTGCCAAACGTTCATAACGTTTGCATATGCTCCTGCAATAGGACTGTCACCTAGCGGTGCATCAAGGACATAATTCTTCTGTGCAGCAATGAGGATAATCCTCAAATCATGGATCTAGTCCGCATCATTGCTACTATCATATTTCAACATAGTATTCTCTAGGAACATATCAAAAAATAAGACAGGGGAGCTATACGCGAGCTATTGATCTACACCATAGATATGCAAATACTATCAGGACTAAGTTCATGATAAATTAAAGTTCAATTAATCATATTACTTAAGAACTCCCACTTAGATAGACATCCCTCTAGTCATCTAAATGATCACGTGATCCAAATCAACTAAACCATGTCCGATCATCACGTGAGATGGAGTAGTTTTCAATGGTGAACATCACTATGTTGATCATATCTACTATATGATTCACGCTCGACCTTTCGGTCTCAGTGTTCCGAGGCCATATCTGCATATGCTAGGCTCGTCAAGTTTAACCCGAGTATTCTGTGTGTGCAAAACTGGCTTGCACCTGTTGTATGTGAACGTAGAGCTTATCACACCCGATCATCACGTGGTGTCTCGGCACGATGAACTGTCGCAACAGTGCATACTCAGGGAGAACACTTGTACCTTGAAATTTAGTAAGGGATCATCTTATAATGCTACCGTCGTACTAAGCAAAATAAGATGCATAAAGGATAAACATCACATGCAATCAATATAAGTGATATGATATGGCCATCATCATCTTGTGCCTTTGATCTCCATCTCCAAAGCACCGTCATGATCACCATCATCACCGGCTTGACACCTTTATCTCCATCGAAGCATCGTTGTCGTCTCGCCAACTATTGCTTCTACGACTATCGCTATCGCTTAGTGATAAAGTAAAGCAATTACATGGAGATTGCATTTCATACAATAAAGTGACAACCATAAGGCTCCTGCCAGTTACCGATAACTTTTACAAAACATGATCATCTCATACAACAAATTATACATCATCACGTCTTGACCATATCACATCACAACATGTCCTGCAAAAACAAGTTAGACTTCCTCTACTTTGTTGTTGCAAGTTTTACGCGGCTGCTATGGGCTTAGCAAGAACCGTTCTTACCTACGCATCAAAACCACAACGATTTTTCGTCAAGTGTGCTATTTTAACCTTCAACAAGGACTGGGTGTAGTCACACTCGATTCAACTAAAGTTGGAGAAACAGACACCCACTAGCCACCTGCGTGCGAAGCACGTCGATAGAACCAGTCTCATGAACGCAGTCATGTAATGTCGGTCTGGGCCGCTTCATCCAACAATACTGCCGAATCAAAGTATGACATGCTGGTAAGCAGTATGACTATTATCGCCCACAACTCTTTGTGTTCTACTCGTGCATATAACATCTACGCATAGACCTGGCTCGGATGCCACTGTTGGGGAACGTATTATTTCAAAAAAATTCCTACGATCACGCAAGATCTATCTAGGAGAAGCATAGCAACGAGCGGGGAGAGTGTGTCCACATACCCTCGTAGACTGAAAGCGGAAGCGTTAAGTAACACGGTTGATGTAGTCGAATGTCTTTGCGATCCAACCGATCAAGTACCAAACGCACGACACCTCCGCGATCTGCACACGTTCAGCTCGGTGACGTCCCTCGAAATCTAGATCCAGCTGAGGCTGAGGGAGAGTTCCGTCAGCAAGACGGTGTGGCGACGGTGATGATGAAGTTACCGGCGCAGGGCTTCGCCTAAGCACTACGACGATATGACCGAGGTGTTAACTGTGGAGAGGGGCGCCGCACACGGCTAGGAACAATTGATGTGTGTTCTAGGGGTGCCCTCCCCACGTATATAAAGGAGGGAGAGGGAGGGAGGCAGCCTAGGGCGCGCCCAAGTAGTTTTCCTCCTACTTGGGCCCCTAGTCCAATTCGGCCCCCCTTACCATATTTGGACAAGGGGGGAAGGAAGGAGGGGGGAGGGGAAGGAAGTAGGAGTCCTACTTCATACTTTCCTTTTCCTCCTCTCCTTTCCCTTTCTCCCCACGTGGCTGGCCCAATAGGGGGCGCAACAGCCCCTTGTGGGCTGGTGTGTTCCCTTACTTGGCCCATAAATCCCATATCTTTGCCGGGGGTTGCCCGGAACCCCTTCCGGTGACCCGGTATCACCCGGAACACTTCCGGTGTCCGAATATAGCCTTCCAATATATGAATCTTTACCTCTCGACCATTTCGAGACTCCTCGGCATGTCTGTGATCTCATCCGGGACTCCGAACAAACTTCGGTCATCAAATCACATAACTCATAATACAAATCGTCATCGAACGTTAAGCGTGCGGACCCTATGGGTTCGAGAACTATGTAGACATGACCGAGACACATCTCCGGTCAATAACCAATAGCGGAACCTGGATGCTCATATTGGCTCCTACATATTCTACGAAGATCTTTATCGGTCAAACCGCAAAACAACATACGTTGTTCCCTTTGTCATCGGTATGTTACTTGCCCGAGATTCGATCGTCGGTATTCTCATACCTAGTTCAATCTCATTACCGGCAAGTCTCTTTACTCGTTCCGTAATGCATCATCCCGCAACTAACTCATTAGTCACATTTCTTGCAACGCTTATAGTGATGTGCATTGCCGAGAGGGCCCAGAGATACCTCTCCGATATACGGAGTGACAAATCCTAGTCTCGATCTATGCCAACCCAACAAACACCTTCGGAGACACCTGTAGAGTATCTTTATAATCATCCAGTTACGTTGTGACGTTTGATAGCACACAAGGTGTTCCTCCGGTATTCGGGAGTTGCGTAATCTCATAGTCAGAGGAACATGTATAAGTCATGAAGAAAGCAATAGCAATAAAACTTAACGATCATAATGCTAAGCTAACGGATGGGTCTTGTCCATCACATCATTGTCCTAATGATGTGACCCCGTTCATTAAATGACAACACATGTCTATGGTTAGGAAACATAACCATCTTTGATAAACGAGCTAGTCAAGTAGAGGCATACTAGGGACACTTATGTTTTGTCTATTTATTCACACATGTACTAAGTTTCCGGTTAATACAATTCTAGCATGAATAATAAACATTTATCATGAAATAAGGAAATAAATAATAACTTTATTATTGCCTCTAGGGCATATTTCCTTCAGTATTAATCAAATGAACAAAGATGAACTTGACCATCAAATATTAATCAATAAAACATATATATGTTTGGTAATATTGATATATGGAAACGATATTCATCTTTATTATTCAGCGTGCATTAGCTGGGCTAACGCATCAACACGCAGAGAGTTCGGATTGGTAAAATCCAGGTATTTACATACATGCTATGCGATAAACGCCAATTGTACAACAAGCTACTTATTCAGGTAGCTAATACTACTAAAGCAATAGAATCATCTCTTCAGTCTTCTCTGAGATATGCATCCCTGATTCTATGTACCTTGGCAGCCACCTCCTGCATGTTGATACGTTCACCCGGAGATGACTCGGTGCAGCAAAGGCCAATGTTTAGCATGGACGACAAAGAATGTAGACCTTTTTCCTTCATGGCAATTGGAGTTTCCTGGCAAAGCTCCAACTCTTGTAGTAGCTGGGGATCGACAATATCCAATACCCTATTGGGGAAATTGATCTCTACAAACTTTACTATGCTCAGTCCATCCTTAAAGGTGCCATCAGTCGGCCTTCTTCGAATGAATGTCTCTAGAAGAACGACACCACCAAAGCTATAGACATCTGCGATAGTTGAAACATGACCACCTCCCGCATATTCTGCAAAATGAATAAAAAGCGGAGCTGATGTCGCTTTCACTGGTACACAGAGATGCAGAAAAAATGTAGCAACACAAGAATAAAAATTTCAATTACCTGGAGCAGCGTATCCGATCGTCCCCATGAGTGCAACCGACAAAGAGTTTGATGTACCGATAGGTAATGTTGTGGAAGCAATTTTGAATCTTGCCAGGCCAAAATCTCCAACATGAGCTCTCATATTATCATCCAAAAGAATGTTACTAGGCTTCAGATCGCAATGAACCATTGTTCCTTGGTTGTTATGGTGTAGGTACTCCATTGCATCCGCTACATCCACGACAATGCTTATCCTTTGAGCCATTGTAATAAGGTTATTTGAAGCGCCTTCAGAGTCTTGGGTTGAATATAGTAGTTTATGTAAATCTCCTCGTGGCATGAACTCATACACTAGGGCCTTGAAATCATTACCATTAGAATCAATTCTTGAGCACACAGTTAGGATAGGAACCAAATTACGGTGCCGCACATTTCTCAACGCATTACATTCTGCGATGAAGCTCTTTTGTGCTCCTCTTGTCTCTAAGTTGAAAACTTTCACAGAAACATCATCTTCATCTTCAGCTAGTTTTCCTTGATATACAGAACTATATCTCCCTCTGCCAATTAAGTTGGACGTTGAGAATCCCTGTGTTGCTCTGGCTAGATCATTGAAAGAAACTTTGGCAAATTTTGTAGCAAATGATGGTTCAGATATAGATTTGCTCTTGTATTTTCCTCTCCAAAGCCAAGAGCCAAATATGACCATAGCAAGTGACACCATTATGGCTATTGGGATAACTACTTTGACAACCAAAGATCCCTTTTTTCTAGTTGAATTTGAAAGAATGGTAGAACATGCTAGCATGTGTAACTCCAATGCCCCACCACAAAGCCCTTGATTTCCATCAATCCACACGATAGTTGCATTCTTGAAAATCCCTTTAGTTGGAACCTCACCATGAAGATGGTTGAATGACAAGTCTAGTTCCTTAAGAAGTTGTAGGTTGCCAAGAGATGCTGGTATTGACCCCGTTAAGTTATTGGCAGAAATATTCAGAATTTTAGGCTGCTTATGTTGCCTAATGAAGTGGGAATGCTTCCGCTGAAATTATTCGAGTCTAACTCAATGTATTCTAAACTTTTACAATCACCGAGAGTGCTTGGAATATCTCCATATAGCTTATTTGATGAAAGTACCAAATATACAAGTTGTTTGGCATTGCCCATGTCAGTAGGAAGTTGTCCAATAAGGTTATTGAAAGATAAATCAATTACAAATATTGTTGGGATTCTAAAGATCTCCACTGGAACCCTACCATGAAGATTGTTTTTGGAAATGTCCAAATATTGAAGCATTGGAAAGTTTCCAAAGATAGATAACTCCTATTTGAGACAAGTTTGACAAGGATGACGGAATGGCCCCGGTAAAGAAGTTTGTATTTAAAACTATTCTCTGCAGAGTTTTGAGAGTTCCAATCCACTCGGGAACCACACCTGTAAACCGATTTCCCCTCATTGATACAACAATCAGGTTGCGAAGGTTTGCTATGCCGGAAGGAAAATCTCCCGATAGTTGATTTTCTGCCAAGTATAGATGCTGGAATTGATTTGAAAGGTTACCTAATGAACTTGGTACATTCCCTGATAGGCGATTCCAACCTATAGAGAATATATATAGCTCGGTGCAGTTGCGTAAGCTAACCAAAAACTCCCAGTCTTGCTTGCTATGTGCTTCCAGCTGATTGTGTTCAAGATTTGAGAACGAGAGTTTGGTAAGTTTGCCAATCGTGGTGGGCACCAATCCTGTGAAGTTGTTAAGCGACAAATCGATGAAGTTTAGACTGGAAGTATTAGTGAATGAAACTAGGAATGGACCCTAGAAAGAAGTTGCCACCCAATACAAGTTTCTGGAGATTGGGCAGAGAGGTACAGAGATTTGGTGGTACCTCTCCACTTAGGCCATTGACAGCAAGGTCAAGGCCGATGAGCAAAGAAAGATTCAGGATGGCTTGTGGGAACCTGCCTACCAACTGATTGAGACCTACATACAGGTACTGCAAGCTGGACAAATCTGCAAACTCACTTGGAAGATTGCCCTTGATGTGATTATCCGCACAGATATTAGCAAGAGAAGCTGGGATGGTGCCAGTGAGGTTATTACGTGAAATTTGCAGTACTTGAAGGTGAGGAGGCAAATGAACAGGAAGTTGGCCAACTAAATTATTAACCGAAACATGCAGCACCCTGAGCCTTGAGCAGTTTGCGAAACTCGGCAACCTTCCTTGCAGCGTGTTATTAGTCAAGCGCAGGGTTTGGAGGCGACGCAAGCGACCAAGGGTGGGTGGGATCTCTCCTGTGAGTGTATTCTCCGTGAGTGTTAGAGAATGCAAAAATGTTAGGTTCCCGATTGAAGGAGAGATGTGTCCTACCAAACCCCGACTTGCAAGGTTTAGAGAAGTGACACGACGTGGATTCTTCACCCTGCACAGGACACCTTCCCAACTGCAAAAGTGGTTGCTGTCGTTCCAGGACATGAAGGCTTGGTGCAGATCGAGGCTGATGGCATTCTTGAAATCAAGCAGTGATAACCAATCCGTCTCGTTTCCATTCAAGGAGGAGCCGCAGACGACCACATGTGCACCGCAAGCCACTAACACCAAGAGAAGTAACCGTCTGAATCTGCTCGTTATAGCTTCCATGGCCGGGTCGTTTATGTGTGTATACTGGTCTGAGTTAGATCTTCAGTACTCTATATACACATGCATAAGAACAAGGAGACTTTTAAATAGCCATAATAATAATTAATATGCTTGTTAGCGGAGGGATACTTAATTATTTATGCATGGATTGTGCTGTGCTAGTCGCACTAATAGCCCAAAATCATAGTTGGTCTCAGACGCACTAATCCTTTTTTAGACTATAAGGCGCAGTAAACCTTTTTTTTTGACCGGTTTGGACCAGAACAGGCATGGTGGCGGCTGGCAGGATCTGGTGCGGCGCGTGCGCGGGTGCGGTCGGCGTCCCCGGTGCGGATCTGCTTTTTTTTTTTTTGGTTAAACCAAGCTTTTATGGCTCAAAGTCCACATGGTGTAGAATATAAATCGGATCGTGCGGTAGCCTTAGTCGGACATGTCGCTCATGATCAAGAGAATGTGCAAACGTGGCTAACCTATCCGCATCCATGTTAGATGCTCTACCTTCAAAAGAGAAAATACAATTAAAAGATGTAGCTCTTTGGTTAATCTCTACGATAATCGCTACATACTCTCCCAGGCATGCTTGGCAGTGTCATTGATCACTTTGAGTCAGAGGCTATGATGAAGTTGTTCAGAAGCAAGTCCTCGGCGAGCGCTAAACCTTCCCGACATGCTATGGCCTCGAGTGTCGCAACGTCCACTATTCCTGAAATCACCAAGGCCGAGCTTCCAATGAAGTTGCCGCCCTCATCGCGGCATACAGCCGCCGCCGCTCCCCGGGCATGATTTCTCGATATCCCAGCGCCCACATGGATCTTGGCGAAACCCTGGGAAGGAGCCTTAGGTTTTGTGAGTACGTTCGCTGATGTACGTCGTCGCTGCTGCTGCGGCGCGTGCGCGGGTGCGGTCGGCGTCCCCAGTATGGATCAGCTGCGCGTGCGCCACCGAGGCGTGTTGGAGGTGCGCGAGGGACGCAAGGGCCGGCGACATCCGAGTTTCTTCGTAGCACCAGTAGTCAGTATGTCACGCTCAGTTTTGTGATAGATAAGAACGACGCCCAACTTGAAGGAACACAACCGGGTTTCCACTGGTTTTCTTGGTTTTTTCACTGATTTTTCTTTGTTTCTTTCTTTGTTTTTACTGTTTTTTTCTCTATTTTTCCTTTGTTTTCCTTTGGTTTTTTCTTTATTTTCAAAGGCCTTTTTCTTTTATTTATTTATTCTTTATTTTTCTTTGATTTTGTCTGTTTCTGTATGTTTTTCATCGGTTTTCTTTTGTTTTCTCTCGGGTTTTCACTGTTTTTCTATACACACGTTTGGTATATATAATACATTTTTCTCTGACACATTTAACATTTTTCAGTATAGGATTAACATTCTTCAATAGGCCGGCATTTTCTGAATAGACGGTCAACATGTTTTTTCTATACTTTATTAACATTTTTTAAATAGTAGTTAATTTTTTTGAATACATGGTCAAGGTTTTTTCTATACAATTTTGACATTTTTTAAATACATTAAAAAATGTAAAATGCTTGGATTACATTTTTAAATACATTACAAAAATCAATGCTTGGGTTACATTTTTTAAATAAATGATCGATTTTTTCAAAACAGGTTGTATATTTTTGGTATACATTTTCATATACATGAGAAATATTTTCGCTACTTTTAACATTTTTGAAATGCTTGGTTAATATTTTTTAATGTTTAATATAGTGCTTTTTTGTAATATTTATTTGAAAGTATAAACAAAAGTAAAAAAAAGAAAAATAAGCACATGGAAAACAATTAAAAAAAACTAGGTTGTCGCCTGCACGCGCTTGAGCAGGCCCATCTAGTGCCTCGCTTCACGCGAGTCTTCCTTCAACCTCGCAAGAAGCAAGGTATAAATGGCCAATTCCTATTTGGCACCATATGCGCCCATTAATGTGCAATTCGCAAACCGGCACACACATCCCTCCGTTTTGCTCCGGCCTATTTATATTTTTCTCTGTTAAAACTGCAACAAAGGGCACGGGCGCCCGACAAGAATCGAACTCGCGACCCCTTCAATTAGTTTAAACCTCTACTGCCATGGGAAAGTATCCAGTGCTCCCAGTCTTGGGGTACTCCCGGTGCTCTAATATCAAAAAATATATTTTTTATGTTTCAAAAAATTCTGAATTTTTGTATGAATGTTAACAATGAACGTGACTACAAGCCCTAAAAATTTCAGATCCAAACTCGAAACACACATTGAGAAACAAAAATGTGAAATCTAGCATGAATAGTGCAAAGAAGAGACAAAAGCAACATTGATACTATTCAGATCTGGATTTCTCTTTTTTGTTTCTCAATGTACATTTTGATTTTGGATCTGAAATTTTTAGGGGATGTAGTGAATTTCCTTGTGAACATTCTCATTTTTTTCCGGAATTTTTTGAAATATTTAAAAATACTTTTTGACATTGGAGCACTGGGAGTACCTCAAAGCACTGGATACTTCCCCTACTGCCATGACTATTTCCTTCCGTTTTCTTCTTTTCTTCTCTTTCGCGCGATGTGATTTACATTGTTTGTATTTTTTCTTATTTTCTACCTCTTTTTTTTTCTCGTTTTCCCTTTATTTTTTTCCTTTTCTTTTTTCTTTTTCAAAATGCATGGACTTCGTTCAAAATAAATGAACTTTTTAACAAAATTGATGAAATCTTTGCAAATTTGAGAACTTTTTCCAAATCACAGAATTTTTATCAAAGTTGTTGATCTTTTTTCAAAATCGATGATTTTTTTTCAATATCGATGATTTTTTTTCAAAATCGATGAACTTGGTTCAAAATTTGATAAACTTTTTCAAAGTCGATGACTTTTTCTCATAATTATTGATTATTTTAAAGACAATGAACTTTTTTCACTTTTGTGTACTTTTTTTAACCTTTTTATGAACATTTTCTACTGGTCAACCAGCGAGATGCAAGCGAACAAACGAATGTTTGGCCTCTCGTCCCCTATGTACTCATTCTTTTGTCGTTCCAGCGTCGCGTTCGATCGAAGCGAAGGTTTTACTGGGCCGACCCCCTAGGTGCGCCTTGGAGCGCCAGTACCTTGACCCGACGTTGAGAGCGTTGTTTAGGAGCTCTCGTATAGATACGCCCCATGGAAACTAGGATTGGCCGCGACCAAGTGCCTCGTTCGGCCGAGCGATCATGTTAATGGGCCGCGGTCCGCTATTGTCAAAGCGAGCTCTAGTGTCTTATCGGGCGCTTGAAGCTTTGTATAGAAGGTCTCTAGACGCGAGCTCTACTATCAAAGTGAGCTCTAGTGGATCGGAGTTCTTGCACCAAGCACTTTGGGCGCCACAGAACGCGTGCTCACGCGACCTTAAGG
This sequence comes from Triticum aestivum, assembly GCF_018294505.1. Lineage (NCBI taxonomy): Eukaryota > Viridiplantae > Streptophyta > Magnoliopsida > Poales > Poaceae > Triticum > Triticum aestivum. The sequence continues at coordinate 646,981,526 of NC_057799.1, read as the reverse complement.
CTGGCCGCTGCCCATATAGCGCTCAGCTCAGTTCACTCTGTGCTTGACTAGTTTGATAGCCTTTTTCTTACAATGGGTATATTATTCAGTTGCACAAGCCGGTTAAAAAAACCAGCAAGATATTCGTTTAGAAAAAAAGACTTCCAGTTTTCTGTAGACTAAAAAAATCATACATTCAAAAAATATCCCAATGTTTTAAAAAATTCAAGAATTTTTAAAAAATAGTTCTTGAACCCAAAATAAACCACTAATTTTAAATAGATATTTTTGAATACCAAAAATATTTGCAAATTTTAAAATATGTCCATGAAGAACAAACATTGATCATAATTTAAAAAATCGTGAAATTGAAGAAAAATCCTAAATTTGAAAAGAGTTCACGAATTTGGAAATTTTCATGGGTTTGGAAAGAATTCACAATTTTCTTTAGAAAATCGCGGAATTGGAAAATTTAATGAATTTGAGAAATTATCATGAACTCAAATTTTTTCAAGAATTTTAAAACTGTCATGGATTTAAAAAAGTTTATAAATATGGAAAATGTCCATGATCTCGAAAAGAGCTTGTAGATTCGGTAAAAGTTCTCAAATTTGCAAAAAAGTTCTCGGATTTGTAAAAAGTTTGAAATTCTATTAAAATTTCCTAAATTTTAATTTTTTTTAGTAATTTTTGGTTTTGGAAAGCATTCACATTGGTTCTCCGTGTATGTATTATTTTCAATTATACAACCTTTTTATTTTTTAAAAATCTTTTAACATTCCTACGGCAAATTAGAACCTATTTTCAAAATTGTTCATATCATTCCCACAACATTGTGTGGGTTAATCATCTAGTACTATGATATTTAGAAGTGCAATTTTAATTGGTTCATTAATTACAAGATATATTCAATTAGATTATTATTAGTGTGGAATAAATGATTAATTATCAAGTAATCATACATTTTGTATAATTGGGACCAATGCAAATTAGGATTTGGTTGGTCCTCCAAATGACTATAAAATTGCAATTCAACACAAGATACAATTAATTTGTAAATAAATGATAAACAAATTTAAGTATCTTCTTTTTTCAATTAGATCAGCATATAATACATAAACTTGTTTGTCAATAGTCTTTGATGACATGAACATGATAATTAATAATATAATTATCAAATAAGGAGTCAACCTGATTCTAATATACAATCAATAAAATATGATTTTTATAATTAAATAGAGCAGGTCAGAATAACTCCGGGGCAAGGCAAGTACAAAACATTTGTACTAAACTTTTATACTTATTTATAGCTCATTTTTACAACAGATAATCTTATTAACTATTTTTAAACTATTTGGTGAGCATAATTAACTACATTATAAGGTTTTCTTACTATGAATTATAGTGTTTTTATTATATAGCTTTATTGTACATCGTTGAAGAATACATTTGTGCTCGACTAAACTTAGATAATTGTTGTAGGAGAGGTTTCATTTTTGTGATATTGCCCCTTAAAATGATCTTTAAACCAAATTCACATAGATACGAGTAAACGAATAACAGAAAACTATATATTTTCTTGTGACACTTGGTGAGTTAAAGTGTATATATATCATCTCTCTCTCTCATTTCTCTTCAATGTTTTTGTTGAGATCTCTGAAGTGTGATGTCAATCAAATAACTTGACAGTAGTTTCTAGTCTATAATTGTGTATAAGCACCTAAATATTTCTAGAATATATGAAGTGTGTACAGGCAGCTTTTCACGAGATCATTTGGATGTTTCTTTATAGTAGGTTCTATTCCATGGTCAAATGTGTTTTAAGTGTTATAGTTGGTTCAGTAATAAACTAAAACATGTGCTTGTTGTATAGTTTATAACAAAATACCGTTGTTTATAAAAATGACCGACGAACATCAACGCTTCCACACAAAAATACAAACAAATATTCAAATGATTACACAATAACAACAACAACTCATATGGGTTCTTCTCTTATGCTACCTGATACGTACTAGGTATATCTATAATTTTCAAAGTCCTCATGCCACTAAATTATCAATTTAACTTTATATTTATTTGGCTAACCTACTAAAATTGTTGGAAAAGGTAGAGTTGCATATCTTACCTTTTTGTTTTCAGGGAACTTCCTGAACTCAGAAACATATGAAAAATATTAGGCACAAATATTTTCTCGGGTCACAAAGACTTGCAAAAGGAGACAACCAGATGGTCCCAGAAGGGCTCTACTCATCCAGACCACGCGCCCTAGGCCTAAGCTGAGTCATAAGGGATGTCCATGGGTCCCACAAAATTGTGCATGGGTCACCCTTACGGCGAGAGCTTGCACACGGGTTTTCAGATCCGCCATTTTTTCTGAGTTTTTCGTAGTTACGTATCTCCAAGAAATTCTAAAATGGTGAGCAAGATAGATTTCCGCCTCGAAACTGAGACCCAATCTCGAGGGAAGCTCTCTTCCTCTCCACGATAGCCACCAAAAACCATAGGGGGAAACACCCCTCCCTCCAAGGGAGAAAGCTAAGGAAGAAGAAGAAGGGTCCTTACCCCTCTTCTACGGTGGCGCTAGAACCCACGAGTGTAGGGGTCTATTGTAGCCCTTTTCGATAAATAAGAGTATATAACCCAATGAGAATTAGAAGGACTTGGACAATTGGTCGATATCTCTACTCCTATAAAAATGCGAGTTGGTGATGATGGTGTGCCTGCCTTGGTTCATCGACGATCATCGGATCTGCATCCAACGAACACGAAGCAATGTGTGGCAAATTTTGCAAAAAGCACCCCCTAGTTCATGAACATTTACACAAAAGCCATGTCATCCCCATCTCTCCGGTCTAACAGCTCAACTCCATCTCTCCCCGAGGCTCTAACCCGTCCCCATCTCCAATCTCCAGGAAAGGGGGAAAAGGAGGCGCCACCGCCGGCAGCGTTGAAATCGATCTGGTCAGATGGCCGCTGCCGGCGCTGTCCGACCCCAGCCCCTCTCATGCCTCCACTCAGCCTCATTGCCCGCCGCCACCCCGACCACATCCTCCCCGTCATCTCCTCCGCCCCTTTCCCCGTCTTATTGGACGCCGATCTTGGCAAGCAGGACGCCGACGCATCTACTGCCTCCTCGCGTGCCGCAGCAAGACCACCGGCGACCATCACTCCCACCTCTCCCTCCTCGCAATCCCGTCTCCCCGACCCATGGCTACACCGATGCCGACCGCCGTAGGTACGCCGCCGACGCAGTATGTTCCCGGGCACCTCTTTTATCTCTTCATATGTTGCAGACGTCCCATCGACCACCTCCTGCTATCGCCACCACCACCCTCCTCGCTGTGCCATCCGCCCCCTTCCCCTTCTCCTCCAATGTTGACTGCTGCAAGTACGCCGCCGGCTACGAGCTGCTCTCAGCGGCGGCGGCACCACCCGCTGCTCCTTATCCTTCCCTCTGACTTACTATGCTTGGCTACTGGTCCTCCTCCACAATCCTCGTCCTGCCCACCCGTGCCGCCTCCCAGATTTAAATTTTCTGTCACCCAACTTTAAATCCGCGTGCCCAGGCCGAACTCTCTAGAAACCACTCTTGCAGCCCAATACATATATCAATTTTTCTGTGACCCAGAGTTCAAATTCGCGCGCCAATGTTGAGTTATCTAGAAACTACTCTTGCAGACCAATATAAAGCAAATGGGTAGGCATATGTGACTCATGCTGCCTCAAATACACCCAAAGAAGCCACACGCTGGTCACAACAATCTTCAGATTGAACGGGCTTCACCTTCTGATCTCCTTCGTCAAGGACCAAGGTATGGGTGAATCTTATTACTTGTGCAGCTGCATATATGTGATGGTGCTAGCGGATGGAACTATACAAGTTATCATTTCTCTGCGACATTAGCTATTTTAGAAATGAATCACAAGAGTTGGTTGAAAATATGAACACACATGCCATTGTCACTACTAGGGGAATAGACCTGAATATCATGAAGGCTACAGATTGTGTTTAAATTGTTTAGTATACCAACTAATTATTACAATATGTCGGATTCATCATGTTCTACTATTGGACAATGATGACATTTTCGTTTGGTGTCATTGACATGAAAACTGGGAAGTTGCGAGTCATTGTATGGTTCTACTTCTTGACTCTAAAGCAATATTTGGTTTGTTACGTTGTGAGTTCTTCTATTGAGGAAGATTTTTCTGTTCTATTCTCTTAGACACGAATAACTGATTGATTAGGAGATCAAACACTGGTACCTTTTCCCTATAATACTATAGGAATTATTTACTGTGCTTATATTTGCTATGCTAGCCCACTACTATGCTAATATCATTGGTACACAATAAATGATAGTGGTTTGACTTAATTAATCTATTCACATAGATTGCTAGACAACACATAGCCACACTTTGTGGTACCATATTATACATGTATTCAGTACTTGTTTGTATTTTCATTCTGAATTAGTGCTTATTTTTTGACATGCTGCATTACATCTGCATGTAATGTAGACTGGATTGGTTCATGTGCTCTGGGTATCCCTTTTTCCCATGTGAAAGGAGGCATTGGACATTACAAATCATTGAACAATTAAATGATTTCTTTTTAGTTCGACCTCCTACTACGTAGAGAAGATACCAGGTATTCCTTAGAGTTGAAATCTTGAAGTGGTTAATTGATACTATTGACCAAATGCGCATTGTTAGACATTTAATTCCATCTTGTAGCTATGTAGAAAAGATACCAGATATTGCTTACAATTGAAATCTTGAAGCAGTTGCTTAAGCTGACCAAATATGCATTTGTACTTAATCTAAGCACATAAATACTCAGTACTGGCTCCAACTACAATTGGATTTTGGTTCTTACCAAATCACTTATTTTACTAAATGACGATCCACATGGCAGGTCCAGAAGATACTCGATAGGCTATAGTATGAATGTTATTCTGATATATTAATTGCAGCCATTTATCTTCACATTTAAGTCTGGTTTGCTTAATACTATACTAGAACGAAATGAGCATTTTGAATCATTGGATAAAAAGTAACAACAATATTGTTTTGTTTTCTGCAGTTATTTCAGGGAAAGCAGCAGTTATGTTGCAATAGTTGTTCTAAGGCTGTACATGATGATATGTACTGGAGATTGCAGGCCGTGACGGTGATTTGGGAGATTTTGCATGAACGCAATTGCCGCACTTTTCACAAATTGGAGTTGTCGGCTACTATGCTTGCATGCCTTGCTGTTGACAAGCCAACGTTGGAAGGAGGCCGACGAACCACACATCATTTTGTGATAGTAATCTAGCTTAGTGGTTCCCGGCTATTCTATCTTTTCTCATCTGATTTACATGTGTTTGTACAGTATTCACTCCTAGCAATGAAATCAATAGCTCTGTTAGGCTTAAGAAAAAGCTGTCTTGGAGCTCAGTTAGCCCTTGTGAGATATTTGCACTGCATGAACAAACTGTTGTGTGGATGGATTTTCTATTTGTCGCATGCTCTTTGTCCCCCCAACATGGGAGAATCATGAGAAAATTGGGCAGGGGTAACAATTCTTCTGCAAGGTGAAAATGGAGAAAAAAAAGTTTGGCTTGGACGAGGGGGTTTATCAATTGGAAATCATATGTTACTAGACTCCTCAGTAAATAATGTTTCACCCGATCTTTTATGATTCCGTGGCGTAGCACGGGCATCTTGCTAGTAAATCAACAATGAATCACTTTAAAAGCTGCAAAGAGTGTTTGATGGTTTGTTCGATCACAAGAACAATTGCAAGAACTTACATAACAAAAGATCAATGGTGCAATAAATGTCCCAATTCTTAATTGTGCTAAGGACAAGGCGGCACTTATAAGGGTCAAATCGCTCCCAAGGACACATGAGAATTTCAGCAAGTTGTTTTCACCAAGTTCCATTGAGTTTAACTTTCATAGCTTTGATAATATGTTGTGTGGTGGAATCTATGGTAATGAATTATTCTTACATGAACAAGATACATACTTATGATTTAACTCCTAATGCAAGCATCGGCAACTACACAAGAGTAATTAAGATAACATCTAACTATAACATTAAATGCTAGGGTTACAACAAGCCCTTATGCAATAGTTCATGAGCTTAGGGTATGAAAATTTCCGTCGCACCAACCATCCATCATAGACAAACTAACCACACAAATGCTCTCCTCTAGGCCCATCAAGGTGAGGTGATATGCCGTCGACATTCGCTCATCAAAACAACATTGAACTTTATAATTTCACATGGTTACTAGCAACAAGCTTTCGCTCATTCCTCAAGAACGTAATGGACTACTGATACGTCTCCAACGTATCTATAATTTTTGATTGTTCCATGCTGTTATATTATCATTCTTGGATGTTTTATAACCATTTTATAGTCATTTTATATCATTTTTTGGTACTAACGTATTGACAAAGTGCCAAGTGTCAGTTGCTGTTTTTTCATGTTTTTTACATCGCAGGAAATCAATATCAAACGGAGTCCAAACACCGTGAAACTTTTTGTGGATTTTTATGGACCAGAAGACCACCAATGGGCTATAGCAGCACCTGGGGGGTGCCCCAAGGGGGGCACAACCCACCAGGGCGCACCTGGGGGCCCAGGCGCGCCCAGGTGGGTTGTGCCCACCTCGGTGGCCTCTGCACCCCCTCTTTACCCTATAAATTCCAAAAACCCTGGGGGTTACCCTAGATCAGAAGTTCCGCCGCCGCAGGCCTCTGTAGCCACCGAAAACCAATCTAGACCCAGTTCCGGCACCCTGCCGGAGGGGGGAATCATCTCCGGTGGCCATCTTCATCATCTCGGCGGCCACCACAATGAGGAGGGAGTAGTCCACCCTCAGGGCTGAGGGTTTGTACCAGTAGCTATGTGTTTAATCTCTGTCTCTCTCTCTCTCTCGTGTTCTTGAGATGTCACGATCTTGATGTATCGCGGGATTTGTTAATATAGTCGGATCATATGGTGTTTTCCCTTCTCTTTGATGAATTGAGTTTTTCCCTTTGAGATTTCGTTGTTATCGGATTGAATACTTTTATGGATTTGAGAGCACTTGATATATGTCTTGCACATGAATACTCGTGGTGACAATGGGGTATCGTATTGATTCACTTGATATATGTTTTGGCATTCAACTCGCGGATTCCCGCGGTGACATTGGGGTAATCTATGCATAGGGGTTGATGCACGTTCTCGTCTTTTGTTTCCCCGGTAGAAATCTTGGGGCACTCTTTGAAGTTCTTTATGTTGGACTGAATATTACGAATCCAAATTTGCTTTGGTGTTATTTTAGTACAAACTCTTGAATAGATCGAACGGAAAGAATAGCTTTGATGTGGTTTCGTACTCTACAAACAATTTATTCTTATATTCTCCGCTAGATAGGAACTTTGGAGTGATTTCTTCATCACACTTTGAGGGATGGTTATATGATCCATTATATTAGCACTGTTGAGAGATTGCACTAGCGAAAGTACGGACCCTAGGCCTCATTTTCAAGCATTGCAATACCGTTTTTGTGCCCGCTTACTATTTGCTACCTTTTATTTATTTATTCAGATTATAAAAATATATTTCTACCATCAATATTACACTTTTATCACCATCTGTTCGCCGAACTAGTGCACCTATACAAATTACCATTATATTTGGTGTGTTGGGAACACAAGAGACTTTTTATTATTTAGTTGCAGGGTTGTTTGAGAGAGACCATCTTCATCCTATACCTCCCACGGATTGATAAACCTTAGGTCATCCACTTGAGGGAAAATTGCTACTGTCCTACAAAACTCTGCGCTTGGAGGCCCAACACGTGTCTACAAGAATAAAGTTGCGTAGTAGACATCAACTACTCACAAGACATCATATGAATCATGATCAATGGGGGTATTGATATACCAAACAATTTGAACATAAGAATCTTTCATCAATTAAACCTCTAAGCATCAACTACAAGCAGTAATCAACACCAGATCCGAGGTAACAGTTCATAGATTAAAAAAGAGGGAGATGCAGGTGATGATGGGGATGGTGCTAATGTAAATGGTGATGGAGATGATGATCTCAATGATGAAAAAATTGTCGGTGATGACAATGGCTTCAAATTCCTCCACCTATAGGGATGGAGTTCCGACAGATCAACCTACCAAAGATGAAAAGTGACCCGTTGGTACCGGAGAGCAGTCATGGGGAGGCCTATGGGTCACATGTAAACATGTTTGCGATGTCAAGCTAGGATGAATCACCTAGTCACACAATAGGTGTTGTCTCCAAGAACTCAGCCCAGCAGGCCCCATCGCAACAGAATCATTTCCTGTTTCCTAGTTGGTCTCTTTCCTAAATTCTTAAGGCGCTTGCCGCATTCTTCTTGTTGCATCAATCTGTCCCGCTGCTCTTCGTGTAGATATGCCATTCGTTGTACCATGAGATGGCTCGGGAAGGTACTCACCCGCGGTAATAAGGAAGATGAAAGTGATCGGTGGAATGATTAGAGTGCCGGTGGAGCACCGCCAAGGCTAGGAATAGGTCACGTCTCACGTGTGTGTGGGCTGGAGCTGGCATAACTAATTACCCAACAAATTTGAGGATGAATTAAGAACCCCTTAACTGGCGAATGTTTGCCAGGAGGGGGTCGAACGATTTTGCTGGCATTTTTAGTTGTGATGGGTGGCAGTTTTTTCAGAGCGACATAGCAGTTTCTGTCATAGAAGGCAATTTTTCGTTTAAAACTGTCACTTGATCTCGTCTCAAAACTAAAGCTGCTAGCAAAAGGGGTTCATTTGCCACCCCTTTCCCAGGGAAACTCAGCCAGCTAGCTTTTCTGTTAATTAATCTAATGATGATTCATGTTCCTAGGGGTGTACCGAAGCACTGCTCAATAAAAAGAACCGTCTTAGCTGTACACTGTGGCTTGACAAGAATTTGAAGGCTCTAAAATTAAGCAACCGGCCGTGGATTTCGACTACTGGTTGTTAAGTAGCTGATAATAATGTACTTTCTTTCTACCGTAGTCGGGTGATCGTTTCTCCATGTTGTGCTTATACTTTAAATGGCAAAAGTTTCCGTTTCATTATTGGGCTTATGTTATATATGTTGACATTCGTTTCATTATTGGGCTTATGTTATATATGTTGACATCGCACAGTGAACACAGGACACTGCCAGTGACATAGTAGCAATAGCATACAGTGTTGTGGCTGCCAGTGACATGGTAGCAATAGCATACGGTGTTCTGGCGGTGACATGGCACCATTTCTGATCTTGCAGCTTATTGACGTTGGAAATCTAAAAAGACATTATGATGTTGCTGAAGATCTTAAACCGGTGACCAAAAAGAACCTACCTCGATCGATCCTATGCTAGGAAGCATACGGATTGACCACTCATCTTATTGACTAGATAGCACATCACACTCAAACAAACACATCTACTTGACCACCGTGCGTGTGACACATAGTTCACTCACGAACTCTAAATTACATCGAACATCTCTTACATGTCGGCGGCGATCCCCTCGCCATCGCCGGCGGTGCCAGCCTCAATGCGTGGGGGAGTGCCGCGGACGGTGCATCTGGCCCGGATCTCGCCCTTGTCGCCTGTGAGCAGGTCCATGTTGACCATCTTGGCCATGGACTTGGCAAACTGCTCGAAGAAGGCATCCTGGTTGAGTGAGAAGCGGGTGGCCATGCGCTTGGTGGTGGGGTGGTCGAAGAGGCCCTGGTCCGACTTGAACAGCCCCTGCCTCGTGATCAGGTCGAAGCAGTACTTGTTGTCGAAGACGTCCGGCGGCCGCACGTCGAGGTTCTGCTTGAGGGTGCCGCGAGGGGTGTCCTTGTCGCACTTGTTCCGCAGCATCGTGGTGAACATGCGGTCGATGGTCGGGTTCATCGAAGGCCGGGCAGTGGGCGACGCCAAAGGTGTGCGTGCCGGAGAGGGACACCAGGACCTCCGTTTGAGTGATAATTAATTCAAGATGGAAAAAGAACATAACTATTTCTAATAATGTTGGTACGCACCTGCGGGAAGCAGTCGTGGAAAAGGATGCGGATGAGGGCCGGCGCCACGACGGTGCTACGACCTCTGTGGCTCTAGCTGAGCTTGTTGCATGGTCGTGTGGCTTGCACAAGATACCCATTATTTGCCTTTGCGATCTATTTTTCTTTACTTTTATTTTCAGATCTATTAAACCAAAAATACAAAAATACCTTGCTGCAATTTATTTCTATTTTATTTTATTTGGCGTTCGATCTATCAATCTACTACAATTTATTCATGTCTGTTTGCCAATTTCTGGCGCTGCTACCCGAAAGGGATTCACAACCCCTTTTACGCATCGGGTTGCGAGTATTTGTTATTTGTGTGCAGGTGCCGTTTACGTTGTGTTGCTTGGTTCTCCTACTGGTTCGATAACCTTGGTTTTATCACTGAGGGAAATACCTACCGTCGCTGTGCTGCATCATCCCTTCCTCTTTGAGGAAATACCGACGTAGCTTCAAGCCACATCAGGATATAACGTAGAAAACCCTTTAGGAAAGGAGAGAGAAATTTCATGACATTACCCATACAACGGTGTTAGGATAATTGATAAAGTAAATTTAGCATTGTGCTTCAAATGTTCTTATTGAAATTCAGAGTACCACAAACATGCTTCGAGATAGCATTGGCATGGTCTTCAAGCAAGGTCAGACCTTTGGATACACAAAGGAAACCATCAGGAACAACCTATAGAATAAGTCTTACGATTTCCTCATTGAAGAATGGCTAACCTTGCTAAAGATGAAATCATAACAATAGGTCCTCCGGTCAGGTGTGCTATGCATGACATCTCCTTACCGGGTCATATAAAGACCAATGTTATACCTCTTGGAAATATGTTACAACCATCATATCTGACCAAGATTCAGATCTGATTGGTGTCAGGATACCTCGGACCCAGGATGCCTAAGAAGAAAAGGTACAACACAAATTGACGAGATGACATTGTAAGATTCTCGGGAAATGAACTATGGAAGCGAGTTGCGAAACAAGAGTTTATCAATAAACCAAGGAGAGGATTAGGAGGTGGCTGATGATCTCAGCGACAATTCATCGAGATTTCCAAAAAGATGGATTTCCACAATTATGTGAACAAGGAGATAACATTGCCATATCAAATGATACAATGACGTATGCTCGAGGAAAAATATACATAATTAAACATTGGTTGAAAGGTGCACCCGAAATAAGGGCTCATGTAGCATGATCAATGTTAGAATGGTGATTTGATAACCAATTCACAAAGTATGAAACTATCGTTCATTAACTTACATGCAGTAGGGTTGCTAGAAGTTTTGAATTTTACACATCACAGTCCATTTGTCGGTATTCCGGTGAGAAACAACACGGGGACCAAGGAATGAACAGAGATGGCAAGAAGTATCACTTGTATCAAGAATTCTTAAGAGGTGGTGAAATTCTCATGACATTCTAGGCATAAAAGATGGTAATACTCCAAGGTAAGGAAGAACAGATGCTGGATAACAAGGAACTCAAGGTATACAGAAAAAACGAACAAGTTTGTGTCGAACGGAAGGCAATAAAGTGATCGATGATAATACAATTCATCGAGGGCAAGGATGGTATTTCATCATGAATTCAATTGTTATCCGGAAAGAGCTCATAATGTTGATGATGATCACGTCACATTTGTCGAGAAATTTCATGAAGATGTAATCGATCGGCGATGAAATTAAGTCAAAGGAATGATGAAGCGAAAGGTTATTGGAACTATGGGTACGACACAAACTCGAAATCAAGTTTGTTGTTCAAGGAGAAATGATATGCCGAGGAAGATCGACGTAAGATTAGCTCATCGTCGAAATTTTTGCTCTGGGAAGAAGAACCAGGTAGCATAGTTAAATTTAGCACGATAATGATGTAGGAGTGACATGATGGAGTATTAAACTTCTCAACAACAAAGTACTAGGAGTACTGAATCACAGTGTTGATTCGATTCACTAATCGGTGTTCTCGGTTGACGACAACCCAGAATCCATGGAGTGACTACGACGGGGAAAGGTACTACTTCATCAGAAATTCATAAGATGTAGTGCAATGGGTTGATATCCTCGAGATACCAGGGGGTAATACTCGAAGGTGGATCAAAATAGGGGTTGGGCAAGCGTATTGATTTGTAGAAGGAAAGTACTTTAACTTGTCCGAGAAATAGAATCAAAAGAGAACAATCATGGCAGGAACCACGATTGCAAAAGACCAAATCCCAAATATAAGATGAACTTAAACCAAGGGAATAATTAATTTAAGAGAAGTTTCCACAATAAGATCTACATCGTGTCCATGGGCATGAACACAAAGTTCAAGGTTGACTCCCACTTCTCCAATGCATGACCATTCATTCACTGCTCTTATTAAAAATGATTTGAGTGTGAAAACCTACCTGGTGAATTACCAGAGGAGTATGACCCGTGAAAACTTTTCGGGTTCACACAGATTAAGGAAGGCATAGGTTCAACCCATCGGGGTATCTTAGAAACATATACCACAAGCTTCAATAGTAAAAGTCACCAGCTCGAAAGCAGAGCATGGTTGGCCAAATCAGACAATAGAATTTAGCAATGGCATTATGTATCAGAGGAAGAACTTCTTGAGGTTTTTGTAGACGAAGGACACTGTTAGATGATAATTCAACAAAGGATCTGACGGTCCATAACGGGGCTAATGTGGGGATCGGCACACGATCAGAGGATGAAAGAATGCAAGGAGATCAGATTATAGAAACAACTGACTAATCCAAAGCTCAAATGCAAAGGAATTATGATTTCCAAATCAAGGGACCAGAAGCAAACGCTCTGATTAAGGATGGATAAGTCGAGCAGGCTTAGGGGTACAATCGATGGCAATTTGATTGGTCGAGATCCAGCTCATGTTTCAAATGACGTCTGAGCCGGAAGGATGAATTCTAGGATCTGATTAAGGATTGCGAATATTCGCAACATATTGAATCAAGGGACCCAAGATGATAAAGGCAAATGACGTCAATGAATATTGCTAGGCATTTGGAATTAACCATAATGCAGGTACACAAGAATTTGAAGAGCCATAGGCTGCAGAGGATTCTCGAAAGATCGGATAGTATTTCGAAGAGTGTTGTGAAGCCCCTGAACAATTGGGGATGGACGGATCCCCGATAAGTGCGAGGAATTGTTCGTGTGGGTATTAATGCGGAAAAAAGCTGCAAAGCAGTAGGCACAAAGGATTCTTGGAATATCGGAGAAATTTTCAGGGTATCAAGTAATAACAAGGGCAACTGGGAACGAAGGTATGAACGACAAGCGTAAGCAGTTATCCATAAGGATTTATTAGTGGTCGGGAATAGCGAAAGCGGTGGGCACTAAGTCTCAAGAGAACAACCGAGAGTATCTTTGAAATCTTCTGGTGCACCAAGTAATCATCTGGAGTGAGGGGCTTTCCGGGAGGAAGTAGTTACGAGAACCTAGAGTCAGAGTTAGTAAAATTATTTAACCCGAATAGAAGAGAGATCAGAGTCCCAGAGTGTTGATCTCATATACATGAGGTATGGTATTTCTATCCTTACAAGTATGTAACAAATCCACAATTCATTTTGAGTTATTCATGTGTTTTTTGGGATCAGGATTATCCGAGTCAGCATCCTTGTGGTTGATCTCATATACATGAGGTATGGTATTTCTATCCTTAAAAGTATGTAACAAATCCACAATTCATTTTGAGTTATTTATGTGTTTTTTTCGGATCAGGATTATCCGATTATTAAAGCACATACATTGGAGTTGAAATATAGGCGGGTTGTGTGCACACGGTACATGTACGTGATGTAAACAGAACCTATATAACTCAAGTACGCCATACATGTAGCTTAATTTTTGCATGGGCGACAATTTGAAAAGCTTACTGCAGATCTGCCAAAGATAGATTATACACAATATTAGAAATCATCTTGAGAAATCTCGAAAGTTTGTAAAACTTAAAATACACACCTCTCTTTACAGGTTGGCAATTTCGAGTTCTATCTGTCATATTGTTTTTTCTAATACAGTGGTATCTCTACTACCCTCTTGTAAAGCGATTGGCCATTGTTAGGATAAAAATAGCAATTACACACGTATTTAATCAATCTTTTGGCCTATCTCCTTCCGTATTATTATTGCCAATTTGAGGGGGAAAAGGCAAAACATGTAAAGCATTATAAGTTTTATATCCTACCCTAAGCCCAAATCTTTATGTTGTTCTTTATGCAAGACTCCATAGCACTCCAGCCTTCATCACAAATGAGCCGCTGGCTGCCATAGCACTATCAGTTCCCTGTGGTGATCGTCGTTTCTATTGGTTTGTGGCGCGGGGAATCGGTACTACAAGAGAGCTTCAAGCTGACGGCCAATAGGAATGGAAGACATGACTTGATGGAGAAATCAGGTGCATATGAACAACATATTGTCTTCCAATTTTTTTTCATCATTCAGTAGGACAATTTCCTAATTCTGTATGAAAAGGTTATTAGTATGGATATATATTTATCGAATTAGCGTATATGAGGTTCTTTGTTCGGCCCCCCTTTAGCTCATGACTACATAATTATTCCGACTGGTATTCTAGATAGATGCTTTTCTATGAACCTCATAAAAAACGTACTATGCCTTAGATCCTAATTGACTATTTATACATCGGATGATTTCAGCTTGCTGTGTCCCAAGATACCTATTTTTTTAAACCAAAAACAGGTGAAGTCCTAACAATCTATACTCCTGCATTCTATCCTGAAATGTAGATTGCTTCTGTAGCATTCGAACAGATGGTAGTTTGCAGACTGATGAGTTGGTTCCAGTAACATCACATGTCAAGGATACCTCTGCTCCACTTACCAATCAAAAAAAATTATGATGATGTTCCGAGAAGTGTGTTTAATTTCTGTCGCAGTGGGATGTTGTGATTAGTTCAGTTTTGCTTGATCTATTTCCAGTTAATTCCTTTTTGTGATGTGGTGTTAGGGAATATACATTCTGCTCTCTTGTTCTTCAGCTTTGGGTGTCAGCAGCTACCTAACACTACTAGGGAGTCTTATTCCGGACGAAAAGAAAATACAATATTTGTTTTTATCCATTTGTATGCCTGCATTAGCCTTATGAAGCACAAAGTATGTCCCAGTGATCAATCACGGATGATACTTGGTGTATTCTTGCTAGGCCAAAATGGCAAATACTCGAATAACTGAATCACCTGCAATCTTTTTGTATTGTAACGCCGGTGTTATATCTGCAACAACAGTTTGTAAATTTTTCTGTATAATTATGAATATACATATTGGTAGCTATAATTGATCAATCACGGATGCTACTTGGTGTTTCCTTATACTAGGCTAATGGGAAAATACTCGAATAACTGAATCACCTGCAATCTTTTTTTTTCCATAACGGCGGTGTTATATCTGCAACAACAGTTTTTGAAATTTTCTGTATAATTGCGAATATACATCTTGGTAGCTATAAATTATATCCTCTGTTTGGTGTTTGTAAGAACATATGCTTAGCTTGTTTTATGCTCTGTTCAAGACATCTCGGGTCTGTTGAACCATGAAGTCTCTTCTTTCACTGTGGAAATATGAGCGGCTGAGCGCCTGTGCTTCGTTGCCAATCGGTCGGATGCCTTGAGAAGGGTCAAATAGGGTGGACGAGTGATCTGGAATTTGGTTTTGTTAACGTCAATAGGAGGAGGAATGGAGGAGAAGCCAAGCCAAGGAGAGAACGGAGATTTGAGGCTAGGACACGGTGTCGATAACGGTAAGGTGTGTCATGTGGCGGCCAAGCACATTGTGTTGGGATTGATCACGGTCAACACCGTGGGCATCGTCAATGAGGGCGGAAAGGAGGATAAGTGATGACGTGGACATGTGTGTGCCGAGGGAGGGATCCTCGAGCCATATTTATTAGGTTGGGCATATGATATATATATTCTCCCGTTGCAACGCACGGGCGAAAAGGGTCTCTGATCGTAGTGTCGCGTTAGCAGCATCCTGCAGTAGTGAGACACTGACATGTGGGCCCCACATGTTAGTTAACGGTCAAAGAGACAGATTGTTTAGGTGCGGGCCCGACCTGTCATAAACAGGTTTAGTTTTTAAACAATGGTCATTTGAGGTTTTTTGAAATAGCCGACCATCCATTTGGTAGTTATCTGAGAAAAATTAAAAATCGATAGTTTTTTCAAACCTTAGCCTGTAAAGTAGTAGTTTTATGATATTTACTCGATAACAAAATCAACTTATTAGGTCACTGGCTCGGTACAAATTACAAACTAGCGATAGAGAAGTATGCTCAGTTAACTTGATAATGATGTTTTAAGGGAGCCTTGGTCCATATATAGCTTGTGCCTTGTATTTTGGGATTTGGGATGGAGGGAGTAGTATATAAATATAATCAGACTGATGATAATATTACGTATATATACTTCCGTATGGTGGTGTTTAAGCCCCCAGCTTGCATCCTCACAATGCCGGATGTACGGCACAAGTGTCCCCACGTCCACATCCTTCCTGGCCGCACAGTCGTAGTTGGACGGCGAGTGGAAGCAAGGCTCGACGGACATGGCTCGCATGCACGGCGGGTCTGGTACCACCCCCGTTTCGGTGGACCAGAAGGGCGTGGCGGGCATGATCCATGGCAGTATCTCGCCGAGCCCCTGCGCGACGTAGCCGAAGGTGGAAAACCCGGTGGTGACGAGAACGTCGCAGGTGCTGAGCAGGTACATCTCGCTCAACGCCTTCCTGTCCTGCGAGGCATCCCACATCTTCTGCCACCCCTCGTGGCTGGCAAATTTGACAATTTCGACCTGGAAACGAAATAAATTCACAGAATGAACTGGGTGCGAAACTATTTCACACCTCTGACCCTTTTGTGTAGCGCCCGTCACGCCGGCGCCACACCCTACGGTGCAGCGCCTAGCTCCGGGGCGTTGCACCTCTGTCCACCGTGGCAGCCCATGGGCCCGCACCCATTAGTGCAACGCCTCCGAGCTAGGCGCCTAGCCGCTAGGCGCTACACGTGTAATGTGCAGCGCCTAGCCGCTAGGCGCTGCACTGTGACTTATCCAGCCACTTGGCTGGCCCCCCTCCCCACCCCCCCCCCCACCACACACTCTCTCACTCTCTCCCCGAGCTTTGCCCCCTCTCCCACTCTCCCCCCCTCTCAAATCTTCTTCCAAATCTTGCAAATTTGAAGAATTTGTCCGTGGATTTCGAAGTCAAACCCTCCCTCAAGGTAATAATCTCCGATCCCCTTGTTTTGATCGAAGTAAAGTTCTCCCATTGCTCATTTGTTGGTAGTTTGGGGAAACCCTAGTTTTGTTTGGATCTAGAGATTTGCATGGAGATGTGAGATGTTTGTTTGCCAATTTCTATGATTAGGCTTTGTTAGTATGCTAGGGTTATTCTTATGGGTGTTCTTATGTTGGTGCTAGGGTTAGGTTTAGGGCTAGGGTTATGGTTAGGGTTATGGTTATGGTTAGGGTTCGGGTTATGGTTAGGGTTAGGGTTGTTGTTTCATATATATATATTAGGGTTTGTATTCGGTGTTAATCCATGGATTAGTACTCATGGAAGCAATGTTACCTTGTGTTCATTACTTATAGGGATGGGAAGAACATGTGTGTTTGTTCATCATGGGGACAAAGACGCCTTTTTGAAAGGCAATAAAGAACCGGACCCGGATGAGTTTGACATGGTGTTTGATAGTAGTCCTAGCTATGCGGAGCTCTCGCAACAAGTTAGAAAAGATTTGAATTGGATGGACCCTAGTGATATCATTGAGTTGGAGGGAAGGCATAATGTTGGTTTTGGAATGCACATCCGTTGGAAGACAATGCGTGTAAACTCGGAGCAACGTTGGGTTGCATACAAGGAGACGGTGGCCGAATCACTAGACAAGGCTCTTGAGTTATTTGCAACGAAGAAGGTTGATTCAAGTTTGCATTTGGACTTGAACCGGAACCCCTCCCCTTTGGTTGCTAGTAGCCCCCCATCCTTGAAGCGAGATGAAATTGTTGAACCTCTTTTGACCCAAGAAGTGAGGCCAACATTGAGCCCTTATAGAAACAACCAAGATGAATCTTTGCAAGAGGACAATGATGAGTATGCGGACGATGACAATGAAGTTGATCTCCATGACAACAATGTGGGTGATCTCGACAAATATCATTTGCAAGAGACAATGGACCATTCCATCCCTTTTTCCCGTGCATATGCATCGGACTCGGATGACGATGGTCCCGATGAACAAGTTGATGCGGAGGGGTTCACGGTGAAGGAGGCCGAAGCTTTCGAGAAGGTATTTGGTCGGGATCATCGGACTACATTGTTCAAGGATGTTAGTCTCGCGGATGAAGCCGTGGTAGATGGTGGCCAATGTGTACCTCTTGGGGTTAGGCCAAGCTCTCACCGTGATTTGGTAGACGACAAGAACCGGATTGCTAAAGGTTCTAAGTTCGACAGCTTGTTGGATTTGAAGATGTGGCTCGACAACTACTCGGTTACGCATTATCGTCCACACAAGGTGGTGCACTCGGACGTCAATGTGCGCTACACGGTTGCATGTGCATGTGAAGATGAAAAGGAGGTCCAACTTGGACTTACAAGAGGCCGTGGTGGTGGTAGAGGTCGTGGAAAGGAGGTCCAACAAGGAGTGGCAAGACGCCGTGGCGGTTGTCCGTGGATTGTGCGTGCAAGACCATGGAAAGGAGGTCCTACTTGGCATGTAGTGAGTTGTGTGCCAACTCACATGTGCCAAGGCAAAAGGGTGGATGGCAAGATTGTGTCCGAAGACCACAAACAACTCACGTCCGAGTTCATCGCTTACAGGCTCTCCAACTCAATATCCACACTTCCAACAATGAGCGTCCAACATGTCATTGACCTTGTGAAAGCCATCTTTCATTACAAGGTGAAATACGGCAAGGCATGGAAGGCGAAGCAAGCCGCATTTAAGATGTTGTATGGTACATGGGAGGAAGCATACAACCGAATCCCTAGGTTGTTGTTAGCCATGGCCGCGACAAACCCGGGCATGGTTCATGTGGTCGAGCCTCATGGGCACCAAACAACGGTTCATGAAGGAAGGAAAGTCAGAGTATTTGGCCGTGCTTTTTGGGCGTTCGAGCAATGTGTGAGGGCTTTCGAACATTGTAGGCCGGTCATCGCAATTGATGGCACGTTCTTGACCGGACAATACAAGGGCACCTTGTTGGTTGCGATAGCAAGTGATGCCAATAACCGGGTGTTGCCATTGGCATTTGCTTTGGTTGAGGTGGAAAACAATGACAACTGGGAGTGGTTTCTGCATCTTTTGAGGACGAAGGTGTTACCCGCTCAAAGGGAAATTTGTGTCATATCGGATCGGAATCAAGGAATTCTTAACGCCGTGGAGATTGACATTCCCGGGCATGCTCCGTTGCACCATCGCTGGTGCATGAGGCACTTTTGTTCGAACTTCTATAGGGCATGTGGCCTTAAGGAGTTGGCCGATGATCTTCAAGATTGTTGTCTCGCTTTCTCCGATAAGCGCTTCGCCACTTTGTACAACAAATTGCTCGCACACAAAAAACTTGATCCCGGGGGTCAAGAGTTTCTCAATAGGCACATTCAATACCGGAACAAGTGGGCACGTGCTTTTGATGAAGATGGCCGGAGATACGGTCAAATGACAAGCAATATGGCCGAATGCTTCAATAGGGTGCTCAAAGGTGCACGTGGATTACCCGTGACGGCAATAGTTCAATACACATTTGACAAGATGAATGCGTACTTTGTAAAGTACTCGATGGAAACCGATGCACAGATAGCGGGTGAGAACCCACGGAAGTACAAGTACAAGTTCCCACCCAAAGTTGATGAATGGTTGCTATTTCAATCACGGAAGGCGGACTCAGAAGAAGCTATATTATATGACAATGAAGAGTGGAAGTACGAAGTGAAAGAGCCAGGAGGAACCACAAATGATGGCCGGCAACATGGAGGTCGGGCTTTCAAGGTGTCGTTAACACAATGTGATTGCACTTGCGGGAGGCCATTGTTGCTTCATCTCCCATGCTCACATTTGTATGCCGCCGGCCGCGTTAGGAATGTGGACATCAATCACCCACGCACCGTGAGGGAGTCGGAGTTCTCAATCATGACGGTCAAGAAAACATGGGCTCCCCGCTTTCACCCATACTTTGACCAATCACAATGGCCGGAGTATCATGGAGTTCAACTATGGCCGGATCCGGAGTTGAAGGTTGTTAAACGGGGTAGACGTAAGACAAAGCGTCTTAGAGGCGACATGGACGGATGGGGCCATGGTGGGCGCCGCGAAGCGGGCAACGACCAATTCCAAGAGCCTCGTGAGAGCTCCCGTTGTGGGGAGTGCAAAGGTCATGGCCACAACAAAAGAAAATGTACCAAACCAAGGAAAAGGTCCAAGAAAAATGATGCAAGCACAAGCCAACATGGAGCTACACAAGGGAGCCAACCAAGTGGTAGCCAACCTAGTGGTAGCCAACCTAGTGGTAGCCAACAAGTGCCAAGCCAACCAAGTGGTAGCCAACCTAGTGGTAGCCAACAAGTGCCAAGGCAACCAAGTGGTAGCCAACAAGTGCCTAGCCAACCAAGTGTTAG
Source organism: Triticum aestivum (assembly GCF_018294505.1). Classification (NCBI taxonomy): domain Eukaryota; kingdom Viridiplantae; phylum Streptophyta; class Magnoliopsida; order Poales; family Poaceae; genus Triticum; species Triticum aestivum. The sequence goes on along the minus strand of NC_057799.1, from coordinate 646,960,837 downwards.
CCAACCTAGTGGTAGCCAACAAGTGCCAAGGCAACCAAGTGGTAGCCAACAAGTGCCTAGCCAACCAAGTGTTAGCCAAAGAGGATCTAGGCAACAAAGAGGTCGGCAACTTGGACTTACAAGAGGCCGTGGTGGTGGTAGAGGTGGTGGTGGTGGTCTCGGCCGTGGTGGTGGAAGAGCTCGACGTGGTGGTAATGGCCGTGGTGATGGTCTCGGCCTTGGTGATGGTCTTGGCCTTGGTGGTGGACTTGGCCGTGGTGATGGACAAGCGCAAGTTCGTTATAGAGGAATGTTTGGATACCTAGATGGACCGTTTCCGTATGTTCCTCACTAACTATAATGTATCATATGTTCTTGTTTTTTCATATGTTCTTCTTTTTCATATGTGCTTCCATTTGTTCTTATTGTCCTTACTAACCATTATGTTCCACTCATTGTAGGTATGGCGGCTTCCCAACCCAACAAACCAACGATGAAGGAGGATGGCGAAGATGAGATGGCCGGATGGTGGGAGAAGGCTGCGAAGAAGCTTAGAGAGGAGGATGCAGCCAAGCTAAAGAAGAAGAAGGAAGAGGAGCTTGAGAAGGAGAGGAAGCGAAAACAGAGTGCGGCAAATGCGATGCGCGCTAGGGAGCAAGCGTTGATGAGGAAAGTTGAGGAGGCACAGAAGAAGCGTCAACAGGATTTTGAAGAAAGAACCATGAAGCTTTGGGCAATTGCAGCTGAAAAAGAAGAGAGGGACAATCAGATATTCATGGAGAGGGTGGTTAAGGAGGCTCACCTCATAAGAAAAAGGGAGGAGGAAGAGGAAGAAGAGAGGAAGAAGAAGAAGGGAAAGGGGCCTTGCTCTACGCAATAGAGCTATGTCTCCTCTTCGATTTGGTTGTGAACTACTATGTCTCCAATGTGATTTGGTTGTGAACTACTATGTGCCGTGAACTACTATGTCTCCTCCTCGATTTGGTTGTGTGAACTACTATGTGCGGTGAACTACTATGTCTCCTCCTTGATTTGGTTGTAAGAACTACTATGTGTCGTGAAGTACTATGTGTTATGAACTACTATGTGTCGTGAAGTACTTGGGCGCTGCAATCTACCATGTGGCGCCTAGCTGCTGTGGCTCTCTGGATAGCTAAAAAATTCACTAAGTCCAAGTCCAAGTGCCTCAAACTGTAAAGTACCTTCTGTTCTGGCTGCATAGCTACAGACCAGTGCAGCGCCTAGCTAGGAGGCGCCACACTGTACAGTGCAGCGCCTGGGGGCTAGGCGCTGCACTGTATAGTGTGGCGCCTCCGTGCTAGGCGCTGCACAAACACTTAGCGAAATTTTTGCCTGAAACTGGAGGCATACCTTCTGTTGCACTCTGGATAGCTACAGACATGTGCAGCGCCTAGCTTGGAGGCGCCACACTCTATAGTGCAGCGCCTGCGAGCTAGGCGTTGCACTGTAGAGTGCGGCGCCTCCAAGCTAGGCGCTGCACATGTCTGTAGCTATCCAGAAAAGCAACAGAAGTATGGCTAGTTGTAGACATGTGCAGCGCCTAGCTTGGAGGCGCCGCACTCTACAGTGCAACGCCTAGGGGCGTTGCACTGTAGAGTGCGGCGCCTCCAAGCTAGGCGCTGCACATGTCTGCAGCTATCCAGAAAAGCAACAGAAGTATGGCTAGTTGTAGACATGTGCAGCGCCTAGCTTGGAGGCGCCACACTCTATAGTGCAGCGCCTGCGAGCTAGGCGTTGCACTGTAGTGTGCGGCGCCTCCAAGCTAGGCGCTGCACATGTCTGCAGCTATCCAGAAAAGCAATAGAAGTATGGCTAGTTGCAGACATGTGCAGCGCCTAGCTTGGAGGCGCCACACTCTATAGTGCAGCGCCTGCGAGCTAGGCGTTGCACTGTAGTGTGCGGCGCCTCCAAGCTAGGCGCTGCACATGTCTGCAGCTATCCAGAAAGGCAACAGAAGTATGGCTAGTTACAGACATATGCAGCGCCTAGCTTGGAGGCGCCACACTCTATAGTGCAGCGCCTGCGTGCTAGGCGTTGCACTGTAGAGTGCGGCGCCTCCAAGCTAGGCGCTGCATATGTCTGCAGCTATCCAGAAAGCAACAGAAGTATGGCTAGTTACAGACATATGCAGCGCCTAGCACGGAGGCGCCACACTCTACAGTGCAACGCCTAGCTCTCAGGCGTTGCACTGTAGAGTGTGGCGCCTCCGTGCTGGGCGCTGCACAAACACTTAGCAATTTTTTTGCCTGAAACTTGAGGCCTACCTACTGTGCCTCCTCCCCCCTCTACTGGGTCTTTTTCTGCCACAGTTCAACAATTAGTATAACAAATATTCAGGTTCAAAAAGGGTTCACAAAAGACATCATTTCTTAGAAAAGAACCATCACAATAAGTTCCAGTTGACCATAGAGCTACCACCACTCCAAGTTCAACGACATAAAAGGTACGACCACTCCAAGTTCAACGACATAACAATTCGCACTCGAAGTTCAACATTATAAAAAAACTAAGATGACTAGTGCTTTCCACGCTTGCTGGGTCCTCCCCCCTCTTGACGCTTATCTTCTTCACCTTCCTAGGAAGAGGAACCCGCTCCGGCTCCGGCTCCGCCTCCGGTTCGACATCGTCATCCAAATAGTCATCCAAAGCCGCCATCCGCGAGGTGCCGACCGTCCTTTTGCCTCTTTGGGTGAAGTCTTCAGGTGTGTACTTGTTGATTCCCCTCCTAGGCTTCAACTCGTATGCAGACCGAGCCCGGTACGTCCCCAAGGTCATATCATCAGCAACCTATGCATCAACAAAAGATATGGAAAGACCGTGTGTGAGGATATAGTTAGCAATGCATCAACAAATGGATATATATCGTCATGACATACCTCTTGGGTGACCACACCCACATCCTCATCCTCGAAAGGTTCACCATGGCTCTGCCCCGAAGCGGGATCTGATGGTGTCGCCGACCTAGACCGTTCTGGTGATACATACTCGGGGTCACGACAACCGAAAAGGTTTGATAGCCGCCTTAACTTTTGGCCCTGGCGCTGCAACATGTACAAGTGAATGAGACATGGAACGTACCAACAAATGTTAAGTGCTAGTTTGAAGGAGATGTGAACCTTAATGAATTCTCGAAGTGCACCTTCCCCATCGCTTTTGCCAGCCGGGGTTGTTTCCAGAATAGTCTCGGTCTCGTCAGCTGCTTTCTTGATCTGGGCACGCTATGAACAGAAACGGTATCAAAGTGTTAGGCAAGCGAAGATGTGAAAAGTGCGAATGGAAAAGCAAAAAGGGCTAACCACAAAGTTCATCATTGGAGCTGAAGGGATCACCGAGTTGCCTTTCCTGACTAATGCGTTGTACTGGTGCTGGGCTACCTCATCAAAAACGGTGGGTTCTTCCAGAATCTCCTCAGCATACGCCGGCTGGCATACCTCCACGCGGGTACTTGCAAGAAACCATGCGAGATAGTTGTTGAACGCGATCGGGCAGTGCTCACGAAGCTGGGCTCGTTTTCCAGCCCTTGCTTGCTCCACACTAAGAGCGAACTGCACGACATACTTCCTGTGATGGCTGGCCCAATCCTTGATCTTCCGCTGCTTTTTCCTATCCAACCTGCAAGTTAGAAACAGAATATTAGCATCATCGAAACCGTCGAGAAGCTGCTAAGTGCTCAAGGTTAATTATATCTTACGCGTGTAGCAACTTGTCCGTGTCCTCCCACTCCGGCGGGTGTGGCTGGAACAAACCAAACTGGCGGAACACCCGATGTGGCAGGTGAAGCTCAACCGCCCAGTTGCATATCAGTGGGCACCGCATATGCCAGAGATCCCTATCCCTAATGCACATCGGATTAAGCCTGAACTCTATAGGGTTACCAAAACTCTCTCCTTTTCCATACGGCTCCCATTCCACCTGCAAAATGGGATTGAATGCAAAATTGATATCGAGTGAAGATACAAGCATGATAATCACTTATGCAAGGTCGGTTCACCTGCTCAGGCGTGATCGCGTCCAGCTCGCTCTTGTACAACTTGTACATTACCGAGGGATCATCCGTCGTCTCATTTAACACATCCCACTTGTAAGCCCAAGTGGGGAGCCGTAGTGGGTCGTCTTTATCGTCCCAATCCTCGTACTTCACGGTCTTAGGTCGTCCAACCGGCAAACGCTCCCAGCTCCATATGGAAAGTGCGAGCAGACAACCACCAATACCTCCAGTGTGCCTACAACTGGCATCGTCCAACTGCACATAAAAAAGAACATGGTCAAATTTGCCGCAAGAGCGCATTGATAATGTATCAATGAAGTGAAAAGGAAACAACTTCATACCTGTCGATACAAGTAAGCTAGTGTCGCCGAACCCCAACTCCATTTGCTATCGAAGACGGTCAACGCCTTCAGCCACATCCATGGAGCATTCTTGCCTGTGCCATCAGCAAACATTGTCCTCGATATCACGTACCACATGTAGACACGAGCATATGTCTTCACCATGTCCTCATTAGCATCATCGGGGCAATGAGCGAAGTTCGATGATATCCACGTGAAAGTAGCGCCCGCTGCGACTCTTTCCTTCTTCTTATCTTCCCTTTCTGGCTCCCGAGGCTCCGGAGGAACCATACCGATAAGGGCATGCATCTGCGCGCGCGACCCTTCAGAATCGGTGTTCATACATAAAGGATTGCCATCGATAGGAAGACCGGTGATCATAGCAATATCCTGCAGCGTCACGGTCATCTCCCCGGTCCGAAGATGGAAAGTGTGTGTCTCCGGCCTCCAATGATCAATAAGCGCGGTGAGTGCTGCAGCATTGTTGGGTGGCGTCGACCGGCGGACCAACTCAATGAAAGGGAGAAGTCCTGCCTCCCTAACATAAGGTGTGTACCGCTCATCATAGCGCATCCCTCCAAGGCTGATCCCGTGAGACCGAAGCTTCAGAGGTGCAAGCTCCTACAAACAAACAAATCATAACATTACATATGGGGCATTTGTGTTTGAAAAAACATACGAAATTCATAACACCGGCCACTTTCAGTATTACCCGCTGCTGCACCGACATAGCGTACGACCGGTGTTGTTTGTCCCAATGATCATCGAGAAGCCAAACCATCCTAACAATTTCAACAAAGCATTCTTGTCAACACGATTATCTTTTCAATTCAAAAAAACTAAAGTAGGCCTACTACATGCAAGATCCAAAGCATATGGTGCTTCCCCCTACTTGGGCCTACTTCATACAAATAACATGTCAATCTATGTATCCAAACTATAACATGTCAATCTACTTCTCCATAGAAATAACATGTCAATCTACTTCTCCATACAAATAACATGTCAATCTATGCATCCAAACTATAACATGTCAATCTATGTATCCAAACTATAACATGTCAATCTACTTCTCCATACAAATAACATGTCAATCTACTTCTCCATAGAAATAACATGTCAATCTATGTATCCAAACTATATAAATAACATGTCAACCTATCTATCCAAACCACATTCTAATCTAACAAGGGTTCCCCAAATCTAATATATGCAAGATTCAAACAAAAGTTGCCCAAATCTAATACATGCAAGATTCAAACAAGGGTTCCCCAAATCTTCAAAATATAATATTTTCTATGGATAGAAAGAAGGGGATCGGAGGAGAGTACCTTCTACGATGGATTGGTGAACAAATGCACGGACCAAATCGTCGGATCGGAAGGATTTGGGAGAGGGGATTGAGAGGAGGAGTGCAGATGGCCGCCGCCCTGTTTTTCTGTAACTGCCAATGGGGAGGGTGGGGGAGGAGAGGGCTGGCGCGTTTGCAGATAAGTCACAGTGCAGCGCCTAGCTCCGAGGCGTTGCACTGCTGGGTGCGGGCCCATGGGCTGCCACGGTGGACAGAGGTGCAACGCCCCGGAGCTAGGCGCTGCACCGTAGGGTGTGGCGCCGGCGTGGCGGGCGCTACACAAAAGGGTCAGGGGTGTGAAATAGTTTCGCACCCAGTTCATTCTGTGAATTTATTTTGTTTCCAGGTCAAAATTGTCAAATTTGCCCTCGTGGCTCGGCTGGTGCACCCGGCTGCCGCCATACTCGGCCTTGATCCTCTCGTAGTACCACGAGCTCAGAGAGGTGACCAGCACAGACGCGTTGTTCATCTGTACGGACGGGAGAAGCAGCTTCTCCCTACGGACGCACGAGAGGACCTGGTCCAGGACCTTCTGCAAGGGTTTATTCTGTGTGAAAACCCGTATCTGTATGCCGACGCGCTGCCCGGCGCCCGCGAGGTGGGCGTCGTAGTATCTCGTGACCGCGCGCCACACGTCGTTGGCCGGGTGGAATAGGTACCGACCGAGGTGGTGGAACGCGACGTCCTTCTCCGGGAACATCCGCTCCAGCTCGTCCCGGAAGATGGGACGAGGAAGAGCCCGGGGACGAGGTAGCTGTCTGTCCTCATCAGCAGCCACGGCGCGCCGCGGATGAGCCGCTGCTGCTCGTCGCAGTAGAAGAGCTTGTCGTAGAAACCGTAGCCGCCATCCAGGTGTAGGTAGACGTACGGTGGCCGGTCCGAGTCCGACCACGACGCGTTCCCATTGTCGCCCACGGATACCACATTGGCCTTGAGCATGTTGCCAAGGCTCTCCTTGGAGTCCTTGCCGTATTTCTTGAGGTGTCCAAGCGGGAAGCCACCACCCAACCAGCCTGAGGACGGGAGCAGCCACGTTGTCCCCGGGAAAGGTTCGCAGAAGAGGGCGGCCATGTCGTGCTGGACGAGGAGGGTGCGCTCGGTGAGCACAGCGTAGAGGAAGGCTGACACTGTGGACAGCATCCGGTTCCCGAGGCCTCGATAGCTTATGGGGACCAGGTAGCGGCAGTTTTCGCTGTGACGATGCCATTTCCAGACTCGAGCTGCCGGATCGCCGCCCTGTACGGGGCCGTGCCGGGGCCGCATTGCTTTTGGAGCGCTTCGTGATTTCGGAGCTTGGCGAGCAAGTAGGGGGATGGTTTATGTGATGCGTGCTTCTTCTTCTTCTTCTTGTCATGGTAGCTGGCCAACTCGTACCGGCTCCGGCATGAGCGCGAGCCAAATTCTGCGGTGAGCAGACCGTCCAGGAGCTGGTCGGTGGTGAGGTTGGACGGAGGTACATCTAGAGAAAATTATAGACATTTAATTAGCAAGTTCGTATTCCAAAATTTTAAAAATTGATAGGAAAATTTGTGATTCAGCACCATAATACGTACACACCCTTATCCAGACCATCAATTTTTGTGTTGAGATCCATGCTTAAATTTTGGTTTTTCTTCTCATACGACAAAACATACAAAAGCTCAAGCTTGTTAACAATATATTGGAACTTCAATGCTTAGAAAATAACCCTAGATTTTTCTTGGTGCACCATAGATATCTAAAATGAGTATTTTACACATAAATTCTATTATTTAAAGTTTTTGTGGCACACCAAAAAATCTAGAATTATTTTTCAAACAAGGTGCAATATATTGTTGGCCTGTAAGGTTTTAGTTGCATATATAGTTTTATTCGGCAGAAGAAAGAAATGTTCATGCATGGGTCACAAAAACGGATGACCATGCAATCTCGTGGTCAAGATAAATTTTCTTTTCAAACTTTGAAGTTGCAATAGATTGTTGATCTGCAAAGTTTTAGTTCCAAAGTTTTATTTGGGAGAACAAACAAAAAATGTTCACGCACGGATCGCAAAAACAGATGCCCATGGCTAACGTAAGATTCGGCGATGTCGTGGTCAAGGAAAATTCAGCACTCAATCGACCAACACTATCTTCTATAAAGAATTAATTTTGACACACTGAAGTATAATATATTGACCTGCAAAGTTTTATTTGGACGAACAACGAAAAGGACTGCTCACGCATGGATCACAAAAACGGATGCCCATAGTCAAGACAATGCTGCATTCAAACAACCGACCGTCATTATCTACAGAAACAATGTACATACTTCTAAGAATTTCACTTTCTCTCCATCGATCGAACACGGAAAATTAAGCCGGAAAAAAGGATTCGCGTGAATGAGAAATATTCGTCCACCGCCATGGTAATTTGTGACTTAGCTGCATGCACAGGACAAGAAATCAAGCAATTCGATATCCAACTATATCTCGTCTTACGTGCGTACCTTCTACTGAGAGCCAGCTGCTGGGTACCATCGGCAAGCCATAGCCATCCCGGGCGGCGGAGAGCACGACGACTGCGAGCAGGGTCGCGGCCACAACGCAGACGGCCGGCCAAGCCCTCCTCATGCTGCATGGAATCCGCTGCCACTTTTTTACGGTCTCAAGCCCCGCCTGCCTGCAGGACGGCGGCGCCGGGCTGCTTCGCTCGACGTCGATGCTCACCATGGGGCCTGAGGGGTTGGGGGAAGCTATTGTTCAGACCTTAGCACGCACTGCCGCTGCAGCTATCGTTCTTAGACCTCTCATATATAGATAGTACGTAACGTATGAGATAACCTTATTCTTGGCAGTTTTCCGTACAACTTGCCAACTGGTTGCGCAACCATGTTACACCCCTAACGGACTAAGCAACGACTTTTTTTTTTTTTTTTTGCGATTCGACTAAGCAACGACTTGGTCACCATCTACTCACCAGTTTTTGTTTTTGTTTTGAACAGACCTATTCACTAGATAGCGCGTACTCCCTTCGTTTCATAATAATGTACATTCTGATTTTTGAATATTAATTATCTCCTCGGTAATCAGCAACAAGTAAAAAATAAGCAGCAACTTGGCCGCGATCTATTCACTAGTTTTGTTCTTGAACATATCTATTCACTAGTTGGCACGTAGGTGCAACGCACGACTTCATGCGGCAACACACACTTCCAAATTCCATTTTTAATAATCAATTAATATATAAGCACTCATCATCCAATCTTTATGGTTACATAGAAAGAAACAAAGATCGTGCGCCGGTTATCCTAAAATTAGAATCTTTCTTGCATAGGCTTTCGATGCCGTCAAAGGTTCCTACAAATTAATTAATTGGCCTCTTTCTTCCCTCTTTGTTTTGGTGTCCCTCACTCTTGCCTACAAGTCTACGCCATTTTCTAAATTTGATGCAAACGAGACAATTCCAAAGAGAGCAAATACAATCACCTATGTGCGGGTTGAAGTTTCCTTCTTCGAAGTTTGACGCGAATTTAAAAACAATTACATGGATAACAAATATAGTCATTAAAGTTGCAGAAATAATAGTTCAAAACATAAAGTAAAGTCCAACGGTTTCAACATGTCTTTGTTCTCAAGCAGTTCATACTATTTACACCATGGATTCATAGTCTAAGTAGAACTAATCACACATCGTCATGGGGCAGCAAGGTTGATGATGGGTCCGAAGGTGGATCCCGGTCCTGGCAAAGTGACGAAACACGGCTACAAATTAGGTCTTCCCGGAACGAGACCTTGCGGCGGCTGACCCGAAGAATAAGAATTTTGGTGATTTTTCCCCATGCCTCGTTGGTCTGGAGGCAATGGTTCAGTGTTACGCCACGGCAGTGCCTCGACGGAAGCGACTTGCGGCCGACGTTCACTACCACGCCTTACCGAGGAGCCGTCGAGCTCCCGCCGTGCTTGCAGTCCCGAGTATGTGACCGACTTAAGAGTCAATCCTTCAGAATGGGTAGCCGCAAATGAAGAGGAGACACTTGCGGCTGCTTTTAGGCACTCGGATGCAGACGACTAAGGCGTGAGCGAGGACGAAACATTAGTTGTTCACCAAGTCTATGAATGACCTTGGCTATGCGTGACCAGCAAATCAAATCCTTGGTGGAGTTTTCCCTCTAAAGATAGCTTACGCTCTATGACCGACTTACCCAACCTTAACTTGACATCCAACCAATTTCAGTTGGCTATTTTTCAGCAGTAATGCTACACTTACGGATGACTCCTACGGGCTAACCTTACGGATCCATCGTGGAGTTTCACGATTGGGAAAGAACGAGATCAGTTGTTCCGTAAAATCAGCATGGAGCAGCTGCATGATTCCCACGTCAGTCCGTACACAAATTCTTGTAGGAATCCCATCCGTAGCTCTAGCATTATTGATTTTCCAGTGTTTGATGCGGCACCCTTGAATTTGTGTTACTCAGCGTTTGATCTCGTCCGCCCCAAAATCCAACGATTTGTTCCTATACCCAGGCAACGTCTTATACTGATGAACATAGGTAGTAGTATACTCCATTCTATTATCACTGAATTAGTATCTCTCCGCATACATCGTGGTTCCCAACGCATGAACACGTTACAGTAGCGACAGAGCGTTCCTATGTCCCCAGTATATATCTACGAGGAATGGTCAAAGTGAAGACTTGGTTTTTCAACTAGCTTAATCGTCAGCACCCCATGAAGAAGTCTGAAGGTCAGGTTAACTAAATTCTAACAGCTTTAGTCAGTGTCGGGTGCATTCAACGGCTCCCTCCATTTTAGGGCAGACATGACCTTTGCAAACAAAAATTAAGATTTAGACAAAAAAATAAACTAAATATAACAATATACACATAAATTAAAACTTACATAAAACTTAAATAAAGTTCCAACTATACGGTCTTCATTCGGCACATTACATAAATACATAAATAAAATTAAGACTAGGATTTTGTGTTCTATTTGACACGATGGCGATCACCGGCGCAGCTGGTAGATGCAGACGCCGGTTGGCGAGCCGCTTCGCCGCACCTGCGAAAGTGCGCACAAGTGACTATTTATTGTTGTTCAGTACCTATAAAATTTCAGACCTGAGCTCATCTCCTCACACATATACTACTGGGAGCTTGCCTATTGGATCGGTGCCTAAATCATTCCCACCATTTGAGTACCCAAGCCATCAACTTCTAGAGAAAAATAAATTCCATTCCAGCAACAAAGCATCATTTCTAAACAACTAGTGGTATGCTTGCAAGTTCTAATTTCCTTCAAATAATTATTTATCAATGCTATCCCTTCCTTTGCTTCGTCCTAAGTTTGACATGGTGATGCCATTGTTCTTTGTTTGTGAAGGTACAATAAGTTCAAGAATAAATACGTTGATGAGCATAAGAAGTTCAGAATCGGTTTCAGTGAGGTGCAGCTTCCTCTCATATTCTCTTGTTGTGGCAACTTTGTAACTGTTTGTTGAAGAAAAGTAGTTTACGACTAAAGTAGTGTACAAAGTCTGTCAAGTTTAACTATTATGTTCTACTATAATGATTCTCTTTAATTTCCAGCTGCTAGAATCTTAAAAGTGAGGTTGCTTTCCAACTACAATTGTATAATTTAGAAGTGATTATCATGTTTGAGAAGGGTGATCAATCCGTTTTGGTGTACATGATAGTATGATCCTTTTTAATGGATTTCTTATATGCCGTCTTGTTCCACTCGGTTTTCTGTTGAGTGATTGAGTGTGTAGTGTACTCATGGTGTCCTGCACTTTATGTAAGACTGTAAAGATAGGATTCATAGTGTTTTTGGAAAGGTTGGCTGGTCTTTGTGGTCCCTAAGAAACGTGTTTGAACGTTTATCGATCAGGCGATAGTTGAGAAGGAAAAAACGAAAGAACTGTTGTAGTCAAACACTCGAGCTGGAGATGCGTGTGATGCATTATACGGGGGAGGTGACGTTTTTATAGGTTGGTTTGGTAGGATTCAAATGACATTTGTATGACAGGCTGCTTTGATGTAATTAACTTTCACCTTCTTAAGTTTATCTACATTAAACCATCAAAGTATATAGAAAATAAATGTATTGTTATCATGTATATCCTGAAATCCACGTAATAAGAACAGGGTATTAATTGGATGTTTTGCACTAGACATTGCAGCACAATGATTGGATCCTTGATGAAGATACAAAGGCACTCCATTTTCTTCGGGTATTGCACATTTATATGGAGCCAGTCTGTTGTATTTGGATATCTCATCCTGTCCATATTTCATTGTTGTAAATTCTCCCTTGTTCAACAATGTACTACGCATGTCCTGTCTGTTTGTAATGCACTGGCCTCCATATGCTTGCCATCCATTCTTAATCATCTCCAAGCAGTTGTGTGGCAGAGTGACATTCTTATTTTCTGCAAGCGCTTAATTTGTATATAATTGAAATCACTTGGTTTGCATTAGCATTTAAAAGAGACAAAGATAACATACTGCCTATGTGGGATAAAGGTATATTGGTATTAGCTTTAGATGTGATCACTGATGCTTATTGGATGTAGTTGTGGTTTCAGAAGCTAATGCACTCTTGCTACTTCTGAAACCACAACTACATCCAATAAGCATCAGTGATCACATCTGTAGTTCTGCTGCCAGTTGAAGCTAACTCTGTTGATCTTCATCGGAATTAGCCAATACATGATTTTTTTCAACTGGCAGCAGAACGGTTTTCTGTCATTATCATCTGAAGCTAATGCATTCTTGTCATGCTTTATTAGAATATGTTTCTTTCATTACGCTCTGAAACTAATGCACTTCTTCCTTCCGAGTGTGTTTTTGTGTAGCTCGAGCTACGTGGTACCCCTTATCTTAGCCATCCATTTTCGCATCGTGATCCGTGCAGGCACATTTGTTATTTTTGTTTCTCTCAAACGACAACGTATAAACTTCAAACTTTGCAGGACAACCAAATATTCTAATTACTATGTGGGAAAAAACTTTCAGATTTTTGCATGCATTTTAAATGCTAAAAATTATTTTTTAATAAAAAAACATCTTCATTTTATATTTTGGTCGGTCCAAAAAATCTGAAAGTTTTTTCACACATTGAAGTTGTAAAGTTTGTTTGATCTGCAAAATTTGAAGTCTATACGTTGTTTCATTTGAGAGAAACAAAAAAGAGAAATCTTCTTGTTTTAAGTTAGTTGGAGAGTACGGATCTCAAAGAAATGTTGGAGGGCTGAAGATAAGAGGTTCCATGTAGCTCGACCTACAGAGGAACTTTGTGCTTCCTTAATCATGTTCTTGATTTAGAGTGCAATACCTTCCATTTTTAATGACTTTGCTGATATCTTTTCACCGGACCGGGAGACGAAGGCGACGGGAAGGGCCAGGCGCCGTCGTTGGCGTTGAGATGGATCTTAAATTGGCGGCCGCTGGGTGAAGGCGAGGTAGGCACGTCCTATAGCTGCAGGCTTGCTCATGGTGAAGACTCCCTGGAGTCTGAGGTGGCGCCATTGTCAAGAGGAGAAGCACAGGTCACCCACTGAGCTTGTGTGAAACGACGCGGCCTCTGCGCCACCAACCTCCATATCAACGGCGGTTGCTCGAACTCAACATGGGCGGTGAGTCCGGGGTAGCCTGCTCGAGGCTTTCAGTCGGAGATCCACGGCTCGCTCGCGCTGTCGCTACCCTCCGTCTCTCCCTCACGCAGCAGCCTTCTTGACGATATGGTCTTCCTCCTCTCCCCATCCCTTAATTTCTAGGGTTTTGAACTTGGCTCAGTAGCTAATTCACGGGCCATGAATTTGTATAAAACGACCTTGTGGTTGCATGCAGGTTGCTCCTTTCTACAGCACCTCCCACTGCATGTTGCACATCCCCACGTGAGGTCCCCCTTCTGATCTATATGTCTACTTTATTTTAATTCAGTAGCATATATGTGTGATTTCTTGGTCAGGAAACGGACATTCTCTATTAACTATTTTTTAACCTTTCCATTGCTCTGTTGTCTATTAGACACCCCTAAACTAACAAAAAAGACGAATTACTTCACACTTTCAGTACTCTTGAGTTCCCGCCAGTCTGATTCCTTACCGAATGACCACTAGATAATCTATTGGTAAGAGATGAATAGTCTGATCATTTACTATGTGAAAAAGGGACAAGATTAGGACGTGCAGAGCATATACGTGATATAATAGTTCAATCTTTTACCTGTTAGATAAACCTTTATTTAAGCTTTGGAGGTAACATGTGTGTACACGCATAGTGCCACACTCACGCATTTTTTGATTTTGTGCATGAATTATACCTTCAAACAATGAAAGAAACATTGCAGTCCTTCATTTCAAATATTGTTGAGGGCTGAGACATTTGATTCTGCTATTTGAAGTGAATGATGAAATTCTTCTGCAGAAGTTATATGGTTTACAGTTTATACTCTTATTCTCAATATTCTTCCTCTTGTAATTGCAGCCGGGGGGGGGGGGGGGGGGGGGGGATGATCTGGAAGTCAGACTTCAGGAGGTTCTGGGAAGAATTCTGCTCTTCTATCTCTGAAAAGGTATCTTGACACTTCTTATGTCGATAAATTTCCTGGTTAAAACAGTATCTTGTGCAGCAACCTAACTTGAACCATCATTCTCTTTTTCGAGTTAAGTACCTTATATCAGTACCTTTATTTAGCCTCTTCTCACTCTTAAATCTTAACTGCTTGAACTGATGTACAAGGACTTGATTTTTCAAAGTTAATAGGCTTGTATTTTTCTTCTTTCCCAGCCCTATCTTTTCTCAGGAGGTCTGGATTGACTCGTGCCCTGTGCTGTCGAGAGATCGTGGGCTTCTCTCATATTATACATCTTTCGCTCTCGACAAGGTAGATATGGTTGACGTATCCTGATTTTCATTAATTCCTTGTTCCCTACATTTAGCTTTATCACAAGGTATTTTTGATTCTTTTATCTTGAACTGGCATAGATTTAGGATGAATGACCTGTGCGGCTACAATTCATTTAATAGGTTCCTCTCTTTTTTGTGATGGATTTTGATCTCTACATTCATTACGACTAAACCCATCTTTCTCTCACTGTTTTTTGTTATTTGTGATTTGTGCTGTCAACGAGACGTTTGATGAAAAACCAAGCAACATGCATGTGAGATGTGAGATCGACTATTTAATCTGCTGTTGTTATTAACAAGTGCTCCAAATTGTATGAAAATCTCTTCTATCGCTGTAGTAAATAGAAAGCAAATGCTCCTTGCATAGTTTCCAATTAGTGAACCTATGAACCCTAGTCTTCCAACCATCAAAACCTCATTTTGGTCACTTTTACACACTTTAAGTTTGATGTTTTTATTTAGTACAAAAATTTAAAATTTCATATATCATATACATTATCAATATCTTTGTTGAATTAGTGCACCCACATGATTCACAATTGTGTTAAGTGTGTTGGGACACAAGAGATTATATGTATCATGATCACGTGCTAGATAGTCAAGTGTTAGCTACACCGTGGATGGCATGCGATAGTCAAGATTGCCAAAGGATTATGTCGTCTAGGAAAAACTTTTGAAGGCGGGTGGGAGAGACAACGTCCGAAGTATTTGATAAGCCCTATGAGCCAAAAAAAAGTAAACTTAAGCCTAACTTAACACCCCATATCTCCTCGAAGACAACAGGGTCATGATGCTTTCAAAGATATCGGTAGCACGTGAACATGAAGGTGGATGATGTTCAAGCGGCGACCTAGGTGTTGGTGGGGTAAATATCATCGACCAATCTCCAAAAGTGATATGTAACATCGCGACCGAAGATGAGATCATCGGCTGTCCATCAACATGGTAGAGGGGGCATTCACACTAGGCCATATATATGACATGCTTACGGAGGATCAAAGATGAAATCGGTTGACATGCTTACGAAGCATCATAGGTGGTAGATCTGCCATCCGCAACTGGTTCATAGAAGAGGCACGCTATGATATGTAGAATATATTGTTAATTGATTTGACAGTGCTAAGACATGTCTAACAACATTGTCAATTAGTTTGGCACGAGGGAACAATCATGAATAGTTCACATACAATTTACTTGATCATTGGAGGTGTTGTGCATTGGTAGGATCAGATGCTTAACTTGTGTAGGGTTAATATGCCTCCCAACTAATGTTAATATGCATCTTATTGACACTAGTTATGATCAATCTAGCTTTGTGTATTGAGAAAATTTAAATAACGTAACCTTTTTAGTTATTTTATTATACCCGAGGGAGGATACAACATCACACCATGATTGCATTTACCCTTATCCACAATAACTGAAAAAATAGCAGGTGTATTTTATTGTTCGAAGGTATAAGGTCTTTGCAATTGGACGGCTATAAGTTGATTTTGGTTTGTTTATCATTGGAGACGTTAACATGACGACTACTCAACCTAGTAATGAATACCGAAAGATGATATTATGCTCCTAATATAAAATCAATGTACTATGATGTATGCATGCATGGAGGTAAATACAATACTGGTGCTTGAACTTGTCACGAATGTGCACTTTAGTGCCTGAACTTGCAAAATACATTGAACTGGTTCCACAACTTGGCATGGACGTGCATATACGGTTCAAATCTTGTTTTTATACGTCCATGACGCTGACGAGGCACGCCAGGATGTAAGAGACAAGGCATGTGGCCTGGTTTTTTGCGGAAAACCCTCTAGAATATATTTTTCTTACAAAAGGCCCTCAAAGAGAAATTGATAAATTAAAAAAATTTATTAATCTATTAATAATTAAAACTGGTCCAGGGTTTGAACCACACGCGCAGGTGTGCATGGTTAGCCAATCGACCCATTCAAATTTAGTGTCAAGAATGGATTCATACGCTTTATAAACATAAAGCTGAACAACATAAATTAAAAAAATTATTCCAACAATACACTGTCATTGGTTTGAACCTACAACCAGGGGCTATATGGTCGCACATTCCACTCCAACTGGCGACATCGAATGGTAAAATGATAAATTTAGGTTTATGACATAACGAGCCCGTGTGGCTAAAATGGACCACAGTGTGGCTCAGTTTTCAACGGGTTTGTTCTTTTTCATTTCATTTTTCTAAAAATTACTTAAATTATTATCACGTTACAAAAAATATACATATATTTAAAACAAATTACGTTAAAAAGTTCATATCATTTCATAAAATACCGATGCAGTAATTTAACAGAAATACACATAATAAAATTAAAAATTAAGAATATAATTTATAATTTGAAAAAATGTTTGCATTTTAATAAAAAATAAAAGTAATTTTATAAATGTTCATATATTTAAACAAATTCTCACATAATTTTAAAATTTCACATTTTTAACAAACTATTTATGTAGTATATCAAAGTGTTCATGCTTTAAAAAAAACTGTTGTTTTAATAAGTTTATATAGTACTCCCTCCGTCCCAAAATAAGTGTCTCAACTTTATACTAACTCTAGTACAAAGTTGTGCTAAGCTTCAAACACCTATTTTGGGACGGAGTTTATCTAAAAAAAATACAAGCCCAGTGCGCCATTAGACTACGGATCCTCACATGAATAATACTTGAATCATATAAACATTTTAGTCATTCATAAATGTTTTCAATTTTATGAATATGTTTTAAAATAACACGTGAATTATTTTTAAAGTGACATGAAGATTTTTTTCATTATTTTGAAATTATGTTTGTTATACAGTCATAAAGAGTACTTGTACTTTTGATACATGACAACTCAATGGTTGGAGTGGCATCCGTTCCTATAACCTTTGGTCCGATATTTGGGTCACAGATCCCATGGTGTTTTTGCTGGATTATTAAATTCTCTTTATTTATTTTGTTCGGCCAAATGTTTATAAAGGCTATGAATCATTAAAGTTGTCGAGTGGCTAGCCGCATGCACTCTGACTCTGGTACGTCGCTTGTTCGATCCAGCACACCAGTTTTATTTTTTATCTTATAATTATACTCTAGTTTTTATTTTCTAATTTATCGATTTCTCCCTGAGGGCCTTATGGTAAGAAAATAATTTCAGGGTTTTTTCCAAAAAAACAGGCCACCTCCTTAGCTTCACGGACGTATACAAACACCATTTGAACCGTATATGCACGTCCATGCCAAGTTATGGAACTAGTTCAATGTATTTTGCAAGTTCAGGCACTAAAGTGCACATCCATGGCAAGTTCAAACACCACTGGTGTATTTACCTCTTGATGTATCTACACATAAATTTATCAAAACAATTGGCAATGGTATAAGTATATAGTTGAACATCAAAACTATTTGATGAACAAACAGTAGTGGCAGCAGCAGCAGCAGTGAAGGTGCTTTTCTAAGCTCTCGAGCTCAGTTTAACCGTGTCGTAGTATAGTAGTGCACAAAACAAGTACCATGCCATAGTTTGCGATATCAAGCTAGGAGGTAGTGCAGAAAGCAAGTACCATAGCTAGGATTACCCACCCTGTCGTACAATAGGAATCGTTCACCCGGGCACAACAAAATCGTTTCCTGTTTCTTAGCCGGTCTCTTCCCCCCCCCCCCCCCCCCCCCCCCCCCCCCCCCCCCCATTCTTCTTTATGCATCGATCTCTCCTGCCACTATTTGTGCAGATAGGCCATTGGTTGTACCATGAGATGGCTCACTCTCCGGTGGCAAGAAGGAAGAAGAAGAGGATCGGAGCAAGGATTAGAGTGCCGGTGGAGCATAGTGAACTACCCAACAAATTTGAGAATTAACCTAATGATTTACATAGATGGACGAGAACGAGAATGCAATTTTCAAATATCATAGGGGGATGTACCGAAGCACCTCTCGTCATAAAAAAAAGCATGTTGTTGCAGTGCGGCTTGACATGAATTGGAAGGCTCTAACATAAATCAACCGAGCACTGCTACATTGACCATATTTATGGCCGATTTCCACATGACACAAGATTGCAGCCCTATATCCCATTTATTTAGTGGGCTACAAACGTTGATCACGAGTGTCGTGCAATATTCGTCCACCAACCATCGTTTGCAAAGTGATTCCAAAATAAACCGGCCATGGATTTCGGCAACTGGTTGTTAAGTAGCCGACAATAATGTACTTCTCTCCACAGTAGTCGGCTGATCGTTTCTCTACGTTGTTGCTTATAATTTAAATGGCAACTTTTTGTTGCATTATTGGGCTTGTTTTGTTGTATATGTTGACCATCACACAGTGAACACAGAATACCGCCAGTGACATGGTAGCAATAGCATACAGTGTTCTGGCAGTGATACGGCACCATTTCCGGTCTTACAGCTTAGTGATGTTGGAAATCTAAAAAGACATTACGATGTTACTGAAGATCTTGCACTGTCGTCCAAAAGGAACCTAAGTCGAACCTATACTAGGAAGCATATGAACCGATCACTCATCATTATTAACTAGACAGCACATCATTCACACAAAACACACCAACTAAACTTCAGTGCGTGCATCGTACAGTTCACTCACGAACACTACGTTACATCTAAGAGCATCTCCAGCCGCGCCCCCAACACGCCCCCCTCCCCCTCCCCTTCAGGCGTTTTTTATGCTCAGTGCCGGTGGCGTCCCAATTCCCCCGCCGCCCGACGTCAACACGCGCGCCGACTAATTTGCCGACGAGGTCGACCGCGTGCGGGCGTCGCTGACGGAGGAGCAGCGCGCCCTCCTGCAGTACGCCGCCGACAACCATGAGGCGTGGGCGGCGTACTTCCAGCACCGGCAGGCGCAGCGGCTGGCCTCCACCAACGGGGCACCGGTGGTGCGGGGCACCAAGAACAGCGAGGGCCGCCGCCTGTGGTGGGGCGCCCCTGGCCGCTCGCTTCACGCCGTTCTCCGGTACCTCGAGGGCAGCAACGACCCGCCCTTGACGTACCCTGCCGCCCGGGCCCGGAGCGGCGGCCAATGGATGTCGAGGAGGACGGCGTCCTCCTCTTCCTCCTCCTCCCGCTCCTCCTCCTTCGGGTCACCGGCGCTGTTCAGCGTCAAGGCCGAGCCCGCGGAGATGCCGCTCGGGGCTCTCCGACGAGGCGGCCTTGAAGTGGGCGCGCGAAGACTGGGAGCAGACGGAGCTAGAGCGCCAGTGTCGCGCCATAGAGCAGTTCGCCGCTCGGCGCCATGGCCGCGATGAGGGAGGCACTAGTAGAAAAGGGGGCTTTTGTCCCAGTTGGTAAGGGCCTTTAGTCCCGGTTTTTGAACCGGGACTAAAGGGTCGTTACCGGGACTAAAGGGTCGTTACTAATGCCTCCCCCCTTTAGTCCCGGTTCTTACACGAACCGGGACTAAAGGCCGCGGCCACGTGGAGCTCCATCTTTAGTCCCGGTTGGTAACACCAACCGGGACTAAAGGAAATTTTATGATTTTTTTGAAATTTTTTTTGCGAATTTTTTTGAATTTTTTTTATGATTTTCAAATTTCTGAATTATTTTAACCTCTAATCTCTAATCACCACCCCTCATCACTACTCAATTTATCCTCTAATCTCTAATCACCCCTCATCATTCCAAATCATCTAACTTCCCGGACGGTCACCCATCCTCTCACTACTCCAGCCTGAGCACGCTTAACTTCCGGGTTCTATTCTCCCTCGTTTTCAAGTCTGCACTTGTTGTTTTCCTGACAATAGTAAGATGTCAATCCTATTAACCCTCAGGAATTTAGCTTGAGCATGAAGTGACACATTTCACTGTTTGAGTTTGAAACTATTGTTTTAAAAAACAATAATTATTTAGTAACACTAATATTTCTCGAATAATTAGTTTGACCATTGTTTGACCACTGTTTGACCATAGTTTGACCATAGTTTGACCAGATTTGACCAAAATTCAAAAAAACTGAAATAATTATTTAGTAACACTAATATTCTAGAATAATTAGTTTGACCATAGTTTGACCACAGTTTGAAATTTTTTGAATTTTTTTGCCTCTCCATATCTTAAAAGCCCCGTAACTTTTTTTCTGTTAGGTTTTTGAGGATTTTGAAAATGTTTAACGAGGTTCCCCCGGTTAAAATCGGATGTAACTTTCTGAGTAGATGATTTTTCATAAAAAAAAATTTTAATCCGAGTTCGTATGCAAAAGTTATGCCCATTTTACAAATTCCAGAGAGATTTTGCAAATAAAGTCGAAATTCATATTTGTAAATTTCCCAACAACTAGACCACATATAACATGGGAAACTTATTTTATTTTATTTTTTTGACATTTCCATCATTTTCTTTTGTTTTTTCTAAAACTGAAAAGGCGGTCCGGGGGGGGTAGAGTTTGAAAATGGGACCTTTAGTACCGGTTCGTGCCATGAACCGGTATAATGCCTCAAAGCCCATTAGTACCGGTTGGTGGCATCAACCAGGACTAAAGGTTAGACCTTTAGTCCCGGTTGGTGCCACCAACCGGTACTAATGGCATCGCACCCTTTAGTCCCGGTTCGTGGCACCAACCGGGACTAAAGGGCCCAGGTGAACCGGGACTAATGCCTCAGCCGCACGAACCGGGACCAATGCTCACATTAGTCCCGGTTCGTGACTGAACCGGGACTAATGTGAATCTTGCCCTGTGACCAAAGCCCTGTTTTGTACTAGTGAGGCGTCGTCGTTCTCGACGACGACAGCGACGACGACGCGCCGACACCGGTCCGCTAGGGCGACCCCGGGCAGGGGTCCAGCAGGGGCGGCCGTGTCAAGGAGGAGAAGGACGACGAGGACAACGGCGATGGCGGCGACGGCGGCGGCTTCGCCACGCTGAGCGCGTTCTTCCTATAGTCTAGGCCTTTGTTTTTAGTAAATTTTAAATTTTCTATGTAAAAACTGTTTAAGTCGCCGAAGTTTATGCCCGTTTGCCGAATAATAGCCGAATGTCTTTTAAGAAAATAAAAAAGCCTTCTGGGGCGACCCTGGGGCCGACGGCTAGGAACCCGTTCGGCCCCAAGCTGATTTTTTCGCCGGGTCGTTCCCAGACAGCGATTTTTCGAGCTCCCTAGAGAACACTCCCAGTGACATGGTAGCATACAGTAGCACTCACAGTGACATGGCACCATTTATTGTCTTGCAGCTTAGTGATGTGGGAAAACTAAAAAAGACATTACAATGTTACTGAAGATCTTAAAGGGGTGTCCAAAAAGAACATACCTCGATCGATCCTATGCTAGGAAGCATACGGATTGACCGCTCGTCTTGTTGACTAGATAGCACAGCACACTCCACTGTGCGTGCGTCACACAGTTCGCTCACGAACTCTACGTTACATCGAACAACTCTTACATGTCGGCGGCGATCCCCTCGTCGTCGACGGCAGTCTGGATGCGTGGGGGCTTGCCTCGGACCTTGCAGTTGGCCCGGATCTCGCCCTTGTTGCCAGTGAGCAGGTCCATTTTAACCATCTTGGCCATGGACTTGGCAAACTGGTCGAAGAAGGCGCCCTGGTTGAGGGAGAAGTGGGTGGCCTTACTCTTGGTGGCCGGGTGGTCGATGAGACCCTGGTCCGACTTGAACAGCCCCTGCTTCGCGATGAGGTCGAAGTAGTACTTATTGTCGAAGATGTCCGGCGTGCGCCTATCGAGGTTCTGCTCCACGGTGCCGCGAGGAAAGTCCTTGTCGCAATTCTTCTTCAGCGTCGTGGCAAACGCGTGGTCGATGGCGGGGTTCGTGTCAAAGCCATTCTTGAACCGGTCTCGAAGGCCGGGCAGTGGGCGACGCCGAAGGTGTGCGCACCGGAGAGGGACACCAGGTCGGCCACGTCGAGGCCACGTTTGCCGAAGGACTCGATGAGCTTGTCCACATTGTGGAAGGGCGCCGGCAGCAGTTTGACTTGTTCCGGCGACGCGGGGAAGAAGGAGTCGAGCCGGCCGAGGGTGACGTCGAAGCGGGGCCCGCCGGCCAGGAAGAGGGATTCGCGGGTGGCGAGCACGGTGATGTCGGCGCACGACACCGTGGCCTTGCAGGCGTGGTGGACCGCGGCACGGATGCGGTCGATGAGGTCCAGCGCTCCTCTGCGGAGCGTCGTGTTGGGCCTCTCCTTCTGCTCGCTGCCGGGGCCCTCTATGAGCACCGACGCGTCGCAGCCCTACACCATTAGGGTAAGATATGTGATGCATTTTGATACATACATACTAGTACATACGTACTACATACAAATATTTATTTTTGACAGCGCGCACCTGCGGGAAGCAGTCGTGGAAGAGGATGCGGATGAGGGCCGGCGCCACGCCGGAGTCGTTCTTGAAGGCCTCCCGCACGTGCAACGCCACGATTTGCTCCAGCGGCGGGCACGTCGCCGCGTGGAAGTCGGGGGACAGACCTCCGGCGGCCGCCGCCGCCGAGAGGGACGACTGCGCGGCGCAGACCATGGCCAGGACGACCAGGGCGGCCGCTGCTGCTCTGGACGCCATTGATAGCTGCTAGCTCTGTGGCTGTAGCTAAGCTTGTTGCACCTTCCTATGAAGGTCGTGTGGCTTGCACAAGATACCCACTACCCCTTGTTATTTATAAGCCGAACGGCCAGTTAGGGCATCTCCAATGCGGAGACATAAAACTCTCGCAACCCTCCGCACCGCATTGTTCAGATCGCGAAAGCCATCACGTGTATCAGTCCATTAAGCATGTATCAGTCCATTAAGCAGTTCGGACGTGATTTCTCTCACAAACCGAAGACAAAAATGAGAAAGGTCTGTCGGAGTCCGGACCGCTCCCAAGCCCGTTTCTGAGCCCTGGCCCACCAAATCCACCATTCCGCGTGCGCTCCCGCCCGACGCCAGCTGCCCGCATTCATGCTGCTGTAAAGCGCACCGCTCAACATTGAATACGGCTCAGGGCGGGCGCGACCTCTCACTGCCTTCGCCATTGAAGCGGCGGCGCGGCGCCCGCGATGCGTCTCCGGTGTCCGCGCCTGTTCAATGCCGGAGACGCGTGACTGGACATGACGAGACAGATATCTACCGCGCACGTTCAACACCGCTATCCATCCGTCTGCCGCCATTAAGCAGGCTCACCGGCCGAGAAACCGACTCCTGCGCCGCGCATTGACGCACCCGGACGCCTCGCCTCACCGGAATCCGCTATATAAAGGTGGCCACACCTGGCTAACTCCACACCACAACACTATTCCCTCCACATCCTCCTCCCTTCACTACATCCGCCATGACCGCCAGCGGGAAAGCACTGTGGGACAGTCTGTCCCCGGAGATGAAACACGCGGTGGCCGCCCTTGCCGCCGCCTGGCATAGCCGCCGTTCCAGATGGATCGAGGCCGGCTTGCCGGCCAGCTCGCCCGAGGTCTCCGACGACGAGGACGACACCACGATGGAGACGGGCTCCGACGACTCCGCCCTGGCTCCCGCCCTTCCCGTGCACGCCGGCTTCACCATGGAGCAGGCCCATGCGTAGTTCAACGCCGCCATGCTGGAGGTGCAGCCTGCGCTGGCGCCTTTGTCGATGTTCCAGCAAGCGCATGAGGAACAACGGTACAATATGTTCCGCCTGGAGCAGCAACGGCTGGTAGAGGGCCAGATCTATGGCGAGCGAGGAGGCCGTGGTGGCCATGGCCGCGGCGAACCCAAATTTCGTCGCGGAGCAGCGTGCCATCTACGATGTCGTTCCCGCTCAAGCCACCGCTTGCCAGGAAGCGGCAATCTCGGAGGCGCAGCTGCAGGCGATCACAAAGGAGAAGATAGCCAGCTGCACCTCGTGCGTGCCGCCGACAAACCGTCAGTCGGCCCGTTGGGACAGAGGCAACACAGGCGCTACCATTTCCATCATGGACCTCACGTCCACCAGCGACGGACAGGTCGCGGACTCCTTCGAGGATGAGTAGGCCACGGAAGGCGGCGGTGCCTTGTGTCCCATGTTGGTCGGTCTGTCTCCTGTGTTCTACTCTTCCTCGCCAGAGACCGCATCTTCACTTCATCGGTCTTATCGCCGGTGCTCATGGAGACGGCGGAAGGAGGACGACACGGGTTTCGACGCCGAGCGACGCTACCGTACACTAGTAGAAAACTGGGCTTTGGTTGGGGGCTGCCCAGCCCATTAGTCCCGGTTCTGCCACGAACCGGGACCAATGGAGGCATACTTCCCGGTTCGTGAGCCCAGGGGGCCGGCCGGGCCACGTGGGGCATTGGTCCCGGTTCGTCGGGACCCTTTTGCCCCGGTTCATGGCAAGAACCGGGACCAATGGTCCTCGTTCCTGGCCCGCTCCTGGCCCACAACCATTGGTTCCGGTTCGTGGCTCGAACCAGGACAGATGGGGGTCTTTAGTCCCGGTTTCAGCCACGAACCGGGACAAATGAGTTGCCTATATATACCCCTTCGCCGCGGCAGAGCACTCCACAGTGCTCTGTTTTTTGCTGGCTGGCGAGGGGAGGGCATTTGGGTGCTCTAGGTCACCTCCTATGCACATGAGGTGTTCGATGAAATGCCCGAGCCACACTAGTTAAGCTTTCTCCTCTCGAAGCTCGACCTCCGAGCTCCATTTTTCCCGAGATTTGTCTAGGTTTAGCGGTCCGTCACGCCCTGTCCCCGTCTTCACCGCCGTCGATCACCCACGCCGATCTCGTTGCCGGCACCACCGTGGTGAGCCTCTTGTTCTTATCTTCTTTCTGAAAGAAAAAAATTCTTACTTTAGATAGATACTTGTCTAATTTTCTTACTTTTGACACACATAATTATATATAATGCACGCAGATGAACCGGCAATGGATGTACGGTGACAGACACACCTTCGAGTACATTAAGGGCGTGCATAATTTCCTCGAAGTGGCTGAGGCAAACAAGCAGAA
Organism: Triticum aestivum; assembly: GCF_018294505.1. Classification (NCBI taxonomy): domain Eukaryota; kingdom Viridiplantae; phylum Streptophyta; class Magnoliopsida; order Poales; family Poaceae; genus Triticum; species Triticum aestivum. Next base: position 646,935,371 of record NC_057799.1, on the reverse strand, counting down.
TGGTTTTATGTGATGTCCATGCCCTAGCTTTGGGAATACGAGGTCTTACTCTGACTCGAAGACCCTTCACACCCACCTGCTTTATAAGGGTTTCATGCCACACTATAATGTTTGGACAAAGCACGGAGAAATAGGGGTTATGATGGAAGACAGCGAAAAAGAAGAGGACGATGACAACTATGTGCCCCCTGAATATGGTGATGCTGCAACGGGGGAAGCAGCTGAAGATCAAGAGGAACCAGACGATGTGCCCGATGATGATGATCTCCGCCGGGTCATTGTCAATGCAAGGACACAATGCGAAAGTCAAAAGGAGAAGCTGAAGTTCGATCGCATGTTAGAGGATCACAAAAAAGGGTTGTACCCCAATTGCGAAGATGGCAACACAAAACTCGGTACCGTACTGGAATTGCTGTAGTGGAAGGCAGATAATGATGTGCCTAACAAAGGATTTGAGAAGCTACTGAAAATATTGAAGAAGAAGCTTCCAAAGGATAACGAATTGCCTGACAGTACGTACGCAGCAAAGAAGGCCGTATGCCCTCTAGGATTGGAGGTGCAGAAGATACATGCATGCCCTAATGACTGCATCCTCTACCGCGGTGTGTACGAGGATTTGAACGCATGCCCGGTATGCGGTGCATTGCGGTATAAGATCAGACGAGATGACCCTGGTGATGTTGACGGCGAGCCCCGCAGGAAGAGGGTTCCTGCGAAGGTGATGTGGTATGCTCCTATAATACCACGGTTAAAACGACTGTTCAGAAACAAAGAGCATGCCAAGTTGATGCGATGGCACAGTGAGGACCGTAAGAAAGACGGGAAGTTGAGAGCACCCGCTGACGGGTCGCAGTGGAGAAAAATCAAGAGAAAGTACTGGGCTGAATTTGCAGGTGACCCAAGGAACGTATGGTTTGCTTTAAGCGCGGATGGCATTAATCCTTTCGGGGAGCAGAGCAGCAATCACAGCACCTGGCCCGTGACTCTATGTATGTATAACCTTCCTCCTTGGATGTGCATGAAGCGGAAGTTCATTATGATGCCAATTCTCATCCAAGGCCCTAAGCAACCCGGCAACGACATTGATGTGTACCTAAGGCCATTAGTTGAAGAACTTTTACAGTTGTGGAATGGAAACGGTGTACGTGCGTGGGATGAGCACAGACACGAGGAATTTAACCTGCACGCGTTGCTGTTTGTAATCATCAATGATTGGCCCGCTCTCAGTAACCTTTCAAGACAGACAAACAAGGGATACCACGCATGCACGCATTGTTTAGCTGACACCGAAAGTATATACCTGGACAAATGCAGGAATAATGTGTACCTGGGCCATCGTCGATTTCTTCCGACCAACCATCAATGTCGAAAGAAAGGCAAGCATTTCAAAGGCGAGGCAGATCACCGGAAGAAGCCCGCCATGCGTACCGGTGATCACGTACTTGCTATGGTCAATGATTTATACGTAATCATTGGAAAGGGTCCCGGCGGACTAGCCGTTCCGAATGACGCTGAGGGACGCGCACCCATGTGGAAGAAGAAATCTATATTTTGGGACCTACCCTACTGGAAAGACCTAGAGGTTCGCTCTTCAATCGACGTGATGCACGTGACGAAGAACCTTTGCGTGAACCTGCTAGGCTTCTTGGGCGTATATGGGAAGACAAAAGATACACCTGAGGCACGGGAGGACCTACAACATTTACACGAAAAAGACGGCATGCCTCCAAAGCAGTATGAAGGTCCTGCCAGCTACGCTCTTACCAAAGAAGAGAAGGAAATCTTTTTTGAATGCCTGCTCAGTATGAAGGTCCCGACTGGCTTCTCATCGAATATAAAGGGAATTATAAATATGCCGGACAAAAAGTTTCAGAACCTAAAGTCTCATGACTGCCACGTGATTATGACGCAACTGCTTCCGGTTGCATTGAGGGGGCTTCTACTGGAAAACGTCCGATTAGCCATTGTGAAGCTATGTGCATTCCTCAATGCAATCTCTCAGAAGGTGATCGATCCAGAAATCATACCAAGGCTAAGGAGTGATGTGGCGCAATGTCTTGTCAGTTTCGAGCTGGTGTTTCCACCATCCTTCTTCAATATCATGACGCACGTCCTAGTTCATCTAGTCGACGAGATTGTCATTCTGGGCCCCGTATTTCTACACAATATGTTTCCCTTTGCGAGGTTCATGGGAGTCCTAAAGAAATATGTCCGTAACCGCGCTAGGCCAGAAGGAAGCATCTCCATGGGCCATCAAACAGAGGATGTCATTGGGTTTTGCGTTGACTTCATTCCTAGCCTTAAGAAGATAGGTCTCCCTAAATCAGGGTATGAGGGGAGACTGACTGGAAAAGGCACGCTTGGAGCGGACTCAATAATATGCAGGGACGTGCATTCTTGGTCTCAAGCTCACTACACAGTTCTACAGAACTCTACCTTGGTGACCCCGTATGTCGATGAACACAAGAACAGTCTGCGCTCCAAACACCCGAGCAGTGTGACGACTGGATTACATGTGAACACATCAGGACTATCAGCAGTTGGTTGGAAACACGTTTCAGAGGTGACAACAGTGTTTGTGATGATTTGTACTCGTTGTCCAGGGGACCATCTTCGGCTGTATTGACTTACAAGGGATACGAGATAAATGGGAATACATTTTACATGATCGACCAAGATCAAAAGAGCATCAACCAAAACAGCGGCGTCTGCTTTGATGCAGCAACCAACAGGGGAAATGACACATATTATGGTTACATAGTGGACATATGGGAACTTGCCTGCGGACATGATTTTTAAGGTCCCTTTGTTTAAGTGCAAATGGGTCAATCAGTCAGGAGGCGGGGTACAGATAGACCCACAGTACGGAATGACAACAGTGGATCTGAAAAATCTTGGGTACACTGACGAACCGTTCGTCCTAGCTAACAATGTGGCACATGTTATCTATGTGAAGGACATGTCTACCAAACCGAGAAAAAGATAAGATAATGAAGCGAATACATCATACGACGAGCCAAAGCGCCACATAGTTCTTTCAGGAAAAAGGGACATCGTGGGAGTGGAGGGCATGACATACATGTCTGAAGATTATTAAAAGTTTCATGAAATTCCTCCCTTCAAAGTCAAGGCTGACCCAAGCATCCTGCTAAACGATGAAGATTATCCATGGTTACGGCGCAATAAGCAAAGAACACAAGCGAAGAAAAAGTGAAGACTTTCTCTCCACAACTATTATGATGATTTCTTTGATCTAGAATATCACTGCAGTTACATGTGAAGAAATGAAATGCCTGTTGTAACAGACGAGTTTCCGTATGAAACCCTGATACTTCGAAAGAGATTGTCCGTTTTGTACACGAAGTGCATCTAGTTTTTGCCGTAACCCTCTCAACTTTTTCGCACATGCTATGTGGGTGAAATGATGATACCATGCCAACTTTCAACCTTTTCAGAGTTCATTTGAAATGCTTTTAAATTTCAGGCTCTTATAGCTTAAAAAAATCAGTAAATGCATGAATAATAACAAATGAAGTTAGAAAGGATTAAAAATTGATGATGTGGCTTTGAATGGTGCATTTTGAACACACAAAAAGTCTAGAGTTCAAATAAGTTCAAAAAAATGAAATGCCTGTTGTAACAGATGAGTTTCCGTATGAAACCCTGATACTTCGAAACAGATTGTCTGTTTTGTACACGAACTACATCTAGTTTTTGCCGTAACCCTCTCAACTTTTTTGCACATGCTATGTGGGTGAAATGATGATACCATGCCAACTTTCAACCTTTTTAGAGTTCATTTGAAATGCTTTTGCATTTTAGGGTCTTATAGCTCAAAAAAATCAGTAAATGCATGAAAAAGAATTATCATAAAGATTTCTTTTGTTAGAAACTAAAATTGGAAAATTAATGGCACTAACAGAAAGTTTATAATTTTTATTACCTAAAACCAAAAAGAATAACTGAAAAACTAGTAAGTATTTTGCTGTAAGTAGAAACAAAATAAAATAAATAAAACAAAAAAGAAAGCAAAAAAACTGGAAAAAATTAATGGCACTAACAGAAAGTTTATAATTTTTATTACCTAAAACCAAAAAGAATAACTGAAAAACTAGTAAGTATTTTGCTGTACGTAGAAACAAAATAAAATAAATAAAACAAAAAAGAAAGCAAAAAAACTGGAAAAAATTAATGGCACTAACAGAAAGTTTATAATTTGTATTACATAAAACCAAAAAGAATAACTGAAAAACTAGTAAGTATTTTGCTGTACGTAGAAACAAAATAAAAAAAAATAAAAAAATAAAGCAAAAAAACTGGAAAACAATTAAAAAAAGTGCCACCTACTGGGCCACCATGGCCTGCATACGACTAGAAACCCACTACTAGGGCCAGGATGCAGGCCCGCAGTAGGCCCAATAGGCCCACAGGCACAGAGAGTGGATTTAGGCCCGTAAGCATGCAGAAGAGAGGTGCTCGAAGTGGTCGGCCCGGCAGAGCTTATAAACCACTCCGAGCTCCTCTCGGGTAGCGAGGTGGGACTAAACATAGCACCGCACCGCGCCAGTTCCAGCACACGATCTTCGGTCCCGGTTGGTGCCACCAACCGGGACTAATGGGTGGCATTGGTACCGGTTCGTAGCAACAACCGGGACCAATGCCCCTCTTTGGTCCCAGTTGGTGCCACCAACCGGGACCAAAGGTCTCTGTTCCCGCCCTTTGGGCTGCTGAAAAGAGGCCTTTGGTTCCGGTTGGTGGTACCAACCGGGACCAAAAGGGTGCATTGGCCCCGGTCCGTGACAAGAACCGGGACTAAAGCTTCATGTATATAAGGCACACTCGTGGAAACTTTGGTTTGCATCTTGCAGTTCGCCCCCGACGACGCGCGTGGAGACGACGCCGCTAGGCTGCCGGGCGCCGTCACCGTCGCCCCCGCCCCGGAGCCCACGCCGTCGCCCCCGCCCCGAAGCCCGACGCCGTCGCTATCCGCCGCCCACGACGTTGCCGTCCGCCGCCCACGCCGTCGCCGTCGCCCGTGCCCTGCCCCGCGCGCCCTCCCGGATATCCTCTGCACGCCGACGCCGTCCGCTGCCCCCACCGTCGCCGTCGTCGTCGCCGTCGCCGCCCCCGTCGTCGCCCTCGCCCGCCGGCCCCGCTGTGAGCCGCCGCCGCCCCGGCTCTCTTTTTTTCATTTTTTCGTATATGTATTGTTTTCCATGTATATATACTAGTAAGTGTTTAATAAAATTAGTTAGATTAGTTGAATTAGATGTTTAGATTAGTTAGATTAGTTACATTTAAGGATTGATAAGTTTAAAACTAGTAAGTGATTAGTAAAATTAGTTAGATTAGTTGAATTAGAAAAAAATTGTGTTGCAAAAGTTACATTTAAGGTTAGTTGATTTAGTGCATTTTAGGTTATTAGTTCTACTGTTAGTGCATTTTAGGATAGTATATTCTAGGTTAGTGGATCGGAGAGGAAAAAGTAAAATAATGAAAAGGAAGAAAAGTGGAAGAAGGAAGAAGAAGAAAAAGAAGGACAGGAAAAAGGAGAAGAAGAAGGAGAAGAAGAGGAGAGAAAGAAGTGGAGAAATAAATAAGATGAGGAAAAAAGAAGGAAAAAAAGAGGATAAGAAGAAAGGAATAGAGTCTCTCTATTCCTTTCTTCTTCTCCTCTTTTTTCCCCTTCTTCTTCCTCTTCTTATTTTTTATTGGGTATGTCGTTGTCGATATACCCCCTCCCGATAACTTCAACATGAGGGGGGGGGGATCGATAAATAATAGAACTAGTTAAACAAGTTTATTTATAGTAAGTGCTTAGTAGTTGAACTAGCTGATTTAATAAAACTACTTTATTTTACTATAGAACTAGTTTATTTTTAGTAAGCACTACTTTATTTTATTTATAGTAAGTGCTTAGTGTAGTTGAACTTGTTGATTTAATAAAACTACTTTATTTTACTATAGAAGTAGGTTATTTTTAGTAAGTACTACTTTATTTTATTTATAGTAAGTGCTTAGATAATTGAACTAGTTGATTTAATAAAACTACTTTATTGTACTATAGAAGTAGTTTATTTTTAGCAAGAAAATTAATAGAAACTAGTTTATTTTTTTTAGTTCAAGCAATTATTCCCGCATCGACGTCGACGATGCCTATCCCGCATCCTCGTCGTCGACTCGGCGGAGGAGGCCTGCTTGATCAGAGGGGCCATGTCCGGGACTGGGCTCCGTCGGGCTGGTATTGGGAGGTGCTACCTTCCGGGGGCGTAGGTTGGTGAGGAGCCAGCCCGTCGTTGACCCGATCCTTGCTTGGTGGCGGTCGCGTGGGCCAGTGACGGTGCCGAGGCTTCCGGACACAGCGGAGGTGGTACGTCACCGTGCCAGCGAGGAGGACGAGCACGTCCGTCGCTACATGGTTGCGTTGGAGGGCAGGTTCGACAATACCTGGGAGGTTCTTCAGGGATCTCACTGGAGCTATGATCCTGTGATGGTTCCTTCTCTTTGGGTGTCCACCGCCCGCGCCGATACCCGTCGGGCGCTATGATTCTAGCTGCAGATACTATTCGAGGTGTATTAGTGATAATATTCGACGATGTACGGACGCAAGAGATGCATGATGTAGTTTTGCTTATAATTGAATGCATGCTAATTTGAATACTACTTTATTTTATGATTTGATTTTGCTTATTGAATGCTCAAATTGGAAAACTACTCCTACTTTGAATGCTAAAATTTGAGAGCACTATGCTAGGCGTATGCATTGATAGCTTATAGGGTCTTTGTTTTTGCAGAAATCTAGCTAGGAGCTGCCTCCATCATCCCCGCTGTTGTCCCCGTCACCGACCCCCCTCCGACCTCGAGGTGAGACCAGCCAAATCTCCATGTCGATATGAGTCCTATATATAAGATATTTTGAAATGTTTTTGCTCATATTTTCAACCGTTGAAATGTAATGGCCATCAAGTTTGAATGCTCATATGATGTAGATAAAAACATGTATATTTCCGTTCCGGCAAATTTCGGGTTGACTTTAAGTATGTCGAGTTTCCACCATATATGAGAGGACGAAGAATCCCGATTGTTGTCGTGGGGGTAGCTTCTCCTTCGTTCCCGTGTGCTAGACAATTTGGTGTAATGCACTCGGGAACGAAAGGAGGAGCTACCATCACCGACGGTCGCAAATGTCAGAGAGGAATCAGTGAGGAGTCTCCACCATATATATATGAGAGGACGAAGAATCCCGACTGTTGTCGTGGGGGTACGTAGCTTCTCCTTCATTACCGTGTGCTAGACAATTTGGTGTAATGCACTCGGGAACGAAAGGAGGAGCTACCATCACCGACGGTCAAATATGTACACCACGTGAGCTGAGAGTTTTCAAGAAAAGACTCGACAGACCGATAGTCAACCCATGATGAATAATAATGATCTAATTTAGGTTTTTTAGTACATATATTTAATTGTATAAGTTTAATATTTGAATTATGAACATAGGAAATGTCGTACTCGGACGACTAAAGTCTCTCGGGGGAGTGCGACTGGTGCCACGACGACCGAGGTCTGTGCGACAGGTTCCTTGAGCTGGACGAAGATCGGGGCTTCAGCATTAAGCTCGAGGAGACCTTCGATTTTGAAACGGTACGCAACAACGACAAGTGTTTTTTCGTAATTAAGCACGACTTCAACTTTATATTTCAACGTGTACTTTTCATCTTTTACAATTCGACTAGCTTATCCGATGCTATGCAAGACGTTATGTCTTGGAGAGGATGTGTTTTGAAGACCATGAAAGTATGGAAACAAAGAAAATTCACCTAAGGACCCATCATGGTATCGATTTCGAAGTAAATCTGTGCAATACTGAGAGCGTAATCCATTTTGGTTGCAAAAAATGGGAAGCACTTTGCAAGATGTATGGTTTTCATGAGGATATGCTTGTCACCATGGATCTTGGTGATCCTCAAATCGAGCAAGACAATATGGACATTTGGGTCCTTGTTGATACGCCTCCAATTCTACCGCTATGTGAGTTTCTCAAACATAGTTATTAACTAATTTATATTGTTTATTTCAAAAGAGTTGACAACTTATTTCCATTGACAGCTTATTTTGATTCTTCAAAGAATGTGCGGAAGATGGTAGACAAAACCGACTACACCGATGGCTTCGAATTAAATTATCAGGAGAAAAATCATCTGATAGCATTTTGTACTGATCTTGAGAATTACAATATCTACAATCAAACTCCTCAACATTATGGTCAATGCGTGCCACTAGTGCACGTGTTGAACTACGGTAACTACCATGGAGATACCCTGGTAAGATTTTTTACTATTACGACATATGTGCATCTTTTGCATACTTCTAAAACTAATACATCATTGCTAACTACGAAGTTATTACTATGTTTTTCAACAGATAATCCCGAATGATTGTGTGCCTCATCTGATGTATCAGCATGGTTGCCTTGATGTCTTGAACATACTGCCAGGTCATCCTGCGAATCTCAACTGTCCATACCGGATTTCTAAAAGAAGTGGAGACATCACAATCAAAGAATGGAAAAAATGTATGGACAGTCGTAAGGAGGTTCTTGGAAGCAAAAGGAAGCGAAGCGCAAGAATTGGAGACAGGATGATCTCCATTCTCCATAATGGAGAGTCAGGGTCTATATTGTTTTATGCTATTTTACCTTAAAGAGGGTATTTAGGTCCTACCTAATACTGATGATCATGTGCTAAGAACAATTAAGTAGGGTTGGTTCGATGACTATGAGGATGATGATCGTATGACTTGTTATTAATAACGAGTATAAGTTGTATGATGATGATTAGTAGGACTTGTTATTATGATGATGCATGATGCGAGCATGAAGAGTTATTATATATTAGTGGGTGAAATGAAAATGGATTGGATTGAAGTGAAGGCAACATGCATGTGGTGCATGTCGAAAGTAGTACAATCCAAACTTGATCAAGTTAGGATTAGTATTACTTTCGACATGCATCACATGTTGCCTTGACTTCAATCTATAAGCCATGTTTAGGCATAGCAGTAGCGTTGGTAAACCAACCACGGAGTTAAGAGAGGACACTTCTCTCTATTAGCTAGCTAACAACCTAAATTAACCCCCAAAACCCCTAAACCACCCCCTTTCAAAAAAAACCTCACCTTCTGCCAGCTGCTGACGCGTGGATGCATTTTGGTCCCGGTTGGTGCCACCAACCGGGACCAAAGGCCCTCCTGCCAGGGCTCGCCGCAGTGGCCACGTGGAGGCCCATCTGCCCCGGTTCGTATAAGAACCGGGACTAAATTGTTGGAGATCGTTGCAGAAATTAAAAAATTTCTACGCATCACCAAGAACAATCTATGGAGTCTTCTAGCAACGAGAGGGAAAAGAGTGCATCTACATACCCTTGTAGATCGCGAGCGGAAGCGTTCAAGTGAACGGGGTTGATGGAGTCGTACTCGTCGTGATCCAAATCACCGATGACCGAGCGCCGAACGGACGGCACCTCCGCGTTCAACACACGTACGGTTGGGAAGACGTCTCCTCCTTCTTGATCCAGCAAGGGGAGGGAGAGGTTGATGGAGATCCAGCAGCATGACGGCGTGGTTTTGGAAGCAGCGGGGATCTCGGCAGGGCTTCGCCAAGCTCAGCGAGAGGGAGAGGTGTCACGGGAGGGAGAGGGAGGCACCAGGGGCTTGGGTGCAGCTGCCCTCCCTCCCCCCTATTTATATAGGGCCCCTGGGGGTGGGGCGCCGGCCCTAGGAGATCCAATCTCCATGGGGGGCGGCCAAGGGGGTGGCTTGCCCAACAAGCCAAGTGGGGCGCCCCCACCCCTAGGGTTTCCAACCCTAGGCGCAGGGGAGGCCCAAGGGGGGCACACCAGCCCACCACGGGCTGGTTCCCCTCCCACTTCAGCCCATGGGGCCCTCCGGGATAGGTGGCCCCACCCGGTGGACCCCCGGGACCCTTCCGGTGGTCCCGGTACAATACCGGTGACTCCCGAAACTTTCCTGGTGGCCGAAACTGGACTTCCTATATACAATTCTTCACCTCCGGACCATTCCGGAACTCCTCGTGACGTCCGGGATCTCATCCGGGACTCCGAACAACTTTCGGATTTCCGCATACTAATATCTCTACAACCCTAGCGTCACCGAACCTTAAGTGTGTAGACCCTACGGGTTCGGGAGACATGCAGACATGACCGAGACGACTCTCCGGTCAATAACCAACAGCGGGATCTGGATACCCATGTTGGCTCCCACATGTTCCACGATGATCTCATCGGATGAACCACGATGTCGAGGATTCAATCAATCCCGTATACAATTCCCTTTGTCAATCGGTACGTTACTTGCCCGAGATTCGATCGTCGGTATCCCAATACCTTGTTCAATCTCGTTACCGGCAAGTCACTTTACTCGTACCGTAATGCATGATCCCGTGACCAAACACTTGGTCACATTGAGCTCATTATGATGATGCATTACCGAGTGGGCCCAGAGATACCTCTCCGTCATACGGAGTGACAAATCCCAGTCTCGATTCGTGCCAACCCAACAGACACTTTCGGAGATACCCGTAGTGCACCTTTATAGCCACCCAGTTACGTTGTGACGTTTGGCACACCCAAAGCACTCCTATGGTATCCGGGAGTTGCACAATCTCATGGTCTAAGGAAATGATACTTGACATTTGGAAAAGCTCTAGCAAACGAACTACACGATCTTGTGCTATGCTTAGGATTGGGTCTTGTCCATCACATCATTCTCCTAATGATGTGATCCCGTTATCAATGACATCCAATGTCCATAGTCAGGAAACCATGACTATCTGTTGATCAACGAGCTAGTCAACTAGAGGCTCACTAGGGACATGTTGTGGTCTATGTATTCACACATGTATTACGATTTCCGGATAACACAATTATAGCATGAACAATAGACAATTATCATGAACAAGGAAATATAATAATAACCATTTTATTATTGCCTCTAGGGCATATTTCCAACAGTCTCCCACTTGCACTAGAGTCAATAATCTAGTTACATTGTGATGAATCGAACACCCATAGAGTTCTGGTGTTGATCATGTTTTGCTCTAGGGAGAGGTTTAGTCAACGGATCTGCTACATTCAGGTCCGTATGTACTTTACAAATATCTATGTCTCCATTTTGAACATTTTCACGAATGGAGTTGAAGCGACGCTTGATATGCCTGGTCTTCCTGTGAAACCTGGGCTCCTTGGCAAGGGCAATAGCTCTAGTGTTGTCACAGAAGAGAGTCATCGGGCCCGACGCATTGGGAATAACTCCTAGGTCGGTAATGAACTCCTTCACCCAGATTGCTTCTTGTGCTGCCTCTGAGGCCGCCATGTATTCCGCTTCACATGTAGATCCCGCCACAACGCTTTGCTTGCAACTGCACCAGCTTACTGCCCCACCATTCAAAATATACACGTATCCGGTTTGTGACTTAGAATCATCCAGATCTGTGTCGAAACTAGCATCGACGTAACCCTTTACGACGAGCTCTTCGTCACCTCCATAAACAAGAAACATATCCTTAGTCCTCTTCAGGTACTTCAGGATATTCTTGACCGCTGTCCAGTGTTCCATGCCGGGATTACTTTGGTACCTTCCTACCAAACTTACGGCAAGGTTTACATCAGGTCTGGTACACAGCATGGCATACATAATAGACCCTATGGCCGAGGCATAGGGGACGACACTCATCTTTTCTCTATCTTCTGCCGTGGTCGAGCATTGAGCCGTGCTCAATTGCACACCTTGCAATACAGGCAAGAACCCCTTCTTGGACTGATCCATATTGAACTTCTTCAATATCTTGTCAAGGTACGTACTTTGTGAAAGACCAATGAGGCGTCTTGATCTATCTCTATAGATCTTGATGCCTAATATATAAGCAGCTTCTCCAAGGTCCTTCATTGAAAAACACTTGTTCAAGTAGGCCTTTATGCTTCCCAAGAATTCTATATCATTTCCCATCAACAGTATGTCATCCACATATAATATGAGAAATGCTACAGAGCTCCCACTCACTTTCTTGTAAACATAGGCTTCTCCATAAGTCTGGGTAAACCCAAACGCTTTGATCATCTCATCAAATCAAATGTTCCAACTCCGAGATGCTTGCACCAGCCCATAGATGGAGCGCTGGAGCTTGCATACCTTGTTAGCATTCTTAGGATCGACAAAACCTTCCGGCTGCATCATATACAATTCTTCCTTAAGAAAGCCGTTAAGGAATGCCGTTTTGACGTCCATTTGCCATATCTCATAATCATAGAATGCGGCAATTGCTAACATGATTCGGACGGACTTCAGCTTCGCTACGGGTGAGAAAGTCTCATCGTAGTCAACCCCTTGAACTTGTCGATAACCCTTAGCGACAAGTCGAGCCTTATAGATGGTCACATTACCATCCGCGTCTGTCTTCTTCTTAAAGATCCATTTATTTTCTATGGCTCGCCGATCATCGGGCAAGTCAGTCAAAGTCCATACTTCGTTTTCATACATGGATCCTATCTCGGATTTCATGGCTTCTAGCCATTTGTCGGAATCTGGGCCCGCCATTGCTTCTTCATAGTTCGAAGGTTCACCGTTGTCTAACAACATGATTTCCAAGACAGGGTTGCCGTACCACTCTGGCGCGGAACGTGTCCTTGTGGACCTAAGAAGTTCAGTAGGAGCTTGATCCGAAGTACCTTGATCATCATCATCATTAACTTCCTCTCTAGTCGGTGCATGCACCACAGGAACATTTTCCTGAGCTGCGCCACTTTCCGCTTCAAGAGGCAGTACTTCATCAAGCTCTACCTTCCTCCCACTTACTTCTTTCGAGAGAAACTCTTTCTCCAGAAAGGATCCGTTCTTAGCAACAAAGATCTTGCCTTCGGATCTGAGGTAGAAGGTATACCCAATGGTTTCCTTAGGGTATCCTATGAAGACGCATTTCTCCGACTTGGGTTCGAGCTTTTCAGGTTGAAGTTTCTTGACATAAGCATCGCATCCCCAAACTTTTAGAAACGACAGCTTAGGTTTCTTCCCAAACCATAATTCATATGGTGTCGTCTCAACGGATTTCGACGAGCCCTATTTAAAGTGAATGCGGCAGTCTCTAAAGCATAACCCCAAAATGAGAGCGGTAGATCGGTAAGAGACATCATAGATCGCACCATATCCAATAGAGTGCGATTACGACGTTCGGACACACCATTTCGCTGAGGTGTTCCAGGCGGCGTGAGTTGTGAAACTATTCCACATTTCCTTAAGTGTGTGCCAAATTCGTGACTCAAATATTCCCCTCCAGGATCTGATCGTAAGAACTTTATTTTTCTGTCACGTTGATTCTCAACCTCACTCTGAAATTCCTTGAACTTTTCAAAAGTCTCAGACTTGTGTTTCATTAGGTAGACATACCCATATCTACTCAAGTCATCAGTGAGAGTGAGAACATAACGATAGCCACCGTGAGCCTCAACACTCATTGGAACGCACACATCAGTATGTATGATTTCCAATAAGTTGGTTGCTCGCTCCATTGTTCCGGAGAACGGAGTCTTGGTCATCTTACCCATGAGGCATGGTTCGCACGTGTCAAATGATTCGTAATCAAGAGACTCCAAAAGTCCATCTGCATGGAGCTTCTTCATGCGTTTGACACCAATGTGACCAAGACGGCAGTGCCACAAGTATGTGGGACTATCATTATCAACCTTACATCTTTTGGTATTCACACTATGAATATGTGTAACACTACGTTCGAGATTCATTAAGAATAAACCATTAACCAGCGGGGCATGACCATAAAACATATCTCTCATATAAATAGAACAACCATTATTCTCGGATTTAAATGAGTAGCCATCTCGAATTAAACGAGATCCTGATACAATGTTCATGCTCAAAGCTGGCACTAAATAACAATTATTGAGGTTTAAAACTAATCCCGTAGGTAAATGTAGAGGTAGCGTGCCGACGGCGATCACATCGACCTTGGAACCATTCCCGACGCGCATCGTCACCTCGTCCTTTGCCAGTCTCCGTTTATTCCGCAGCTCCTGCTTTGAGTTACAAATATGAGCAACCGCACCGGTATCAAATACCCAGGAGCTACTACGAGTGCTGGTAAGGTACACATCAATAACATGTATATCACATATACCTTTGGTGTTGCCGGCCTTCTTGTCCGCCAAGTACTTGGGGCAGTTCCGCTTCCAGTGACCACTTCCCTTGCAATAAAAGCACTCAGTCTCAGGCTTGGGTCCATTCTTTGGCTTCTTCCCGGCAACTGGCTTACCGGGCGCGGCAACTCCCTTGCCGTCCTTCTTGAAGTTCTTCTTACCCTTGCCTTTCTTGAACTTAGTGGTTTTATTCACCATCAACACTTGATGTTCCTTTTTGATCTCCACCTCCGCTGATTTCAGCATTGAATATACCTCAGGAATGGTCTTTTCCATCCCCTGCATATTGAAGTTCATCACAAAGCTCTTGTAGCTCGGTGGAAGCGACTGAAGGATTCTGTCAATGACCGCGTCATCCGGGAGATTAACTCCCAGCTGAGTCAAGCGGTTGTGTAACCCAGACATTTTGAGTATGTGCTCACTGACAGAACTATTTTCCTCCATCTTACAACTGAAGAACTTGTCGGAGACTTCATATCTCTCGACCCGGGCATGAGCTTGGAAAACCATTTTCAGCTCTTCGAACATCTCATATGCTCCGTGTTGCTCAAAACGCTTTTGGAGCCCCGGTTCTAAGCTGTAAAGCATGCCGCACTGAACGAGGGAGTAATCATCAGCACGCTGCTGCCAAGCGTTCATAACGTCTTGGTTCTCTGGGATGGGTGCGTCACCTAGCGGTGCTTCTAGGACATAATCTTTCTTGGCAGCTATGAGGATGATCCTCAGGTTCCGGACCCAGTCCGTATAGTTGCTGCCATCATCTTTCAGCTTGGTTTTCTCTAGGAACGCGTTGAAGTTGAGGGCAACATTAGCGTGGGCCATTTGATCTACAAGACATATTGTAAAGATTTTAGACTAAGTTCATGATAATTAAGTTCATCTAATCAAATTATTCAAAGAACTCCCACTCAGATAGACATCCCTCTAGTCATCTAAGTGAAACATGATCCGAGTCAACTAGGCCGTGTCCGATCATCACGTGAGACGGACTAGTCAACATCGGTGAACATCTTCATGTTGATCGTATCTTCTATACGAC
This sequence comes from Triticum aestivum, assembly GCF_018294505.1. Taxonomy (NCBI): domain Eukaryota; kingdom Viridiplantae; phylum Streptophyta; class Magnoliopsida; order Poales; family Poaceae; genus Triticum; species Triticum aestivum. The sequence goes on along the minus strand of NC_057799.1, from coordinate 646,920,113 downwards.
TCATGCTCGACCTTTCGGTCTTCCGTGTTCCGAGGCCATGTCTGTACATGCTAGGCTCGTCAAGTCAACCTAAGTGTATTGCGTGTGCAAATCTGGCTTACACCCGTTGTATTCGAACGTTAGAATCTATCACACCCGATCATCACGTGGTGCTTCGAAACAACGAACCTTCGCAACGGTGCACAGTTAGGGGGAACACTTTCTTGAAATTATTGCGAGGGATCATCTTATTTAAGCTACCGTCGTTCTAAGCAAATAAGATGTAAAACATGATAAACATCACATGCAATCAAATAGTGACATGATATGGCCAGTATCATATTGCTCCTTTGATCTCCATCTTCGGGGCGCCATGATCATCTTCGTCACCGGCATGACACCATGATCTCCATCATCGTGTCTTCATGAAGTTGTCACGCCAACGATTACTTCTACTTCTATGGCTAACGTGTTTAGCAATAAAGTAAAGTAATTTACATGGCGTTATTCAATGACACGCAGGTCATACAAAAATAAAGACAACTCCTATGGCTCCTGCCGGTTGTCATACTCATCGACATGCAAGTCGTGATTCCTATTACAAGAACATGATCAATCTCATACATCACATATATTTCATTCATCACATCCTTTTGGCCATATCACATCACAAGGCATATGCTGCAAAAACAAGTTAGACGTCCTCTAATTGTTGTTGCATGTTTTTACGTGGCTTCTATAGGTTTCTAGCAAGAACGTTTCTTACCTACGTAAAACCACAACGTGATATGCCAATTTCTATTTACCCTTCATAAGGACCCTTTTCATCGAATCCGATCCGACTAAAGTGGGAGAGACAGACACCCGCTAGCCACCTTATGCAACTAGTGCATGTCAGTCGGTGGAACCTGTCTCACGTAAGCGTACGTGTAAGGTCGGTCCGGGCCGCTTCATCCCACGATGCCGCCGAAACAAGATAAGACTAGTAGTGGCAAGAAAATTGACAACATCTACGCCCACAACAAGTTTGTGTTCTACTCGTGCATAGAAACTACGCATAAACCTGGCTCATGATGCCACTGTTGGAGATCGTTGCAGAAATTAAAATTTTTCTACGCATCACCAAGAACAATCTATGGAGTCTTCTAGCAACGAGAGGGAAAAGAGTGCATCTACATACCCTTGTAGATCGTGAGCGGAAGCGTTCAAGTGAACGGGGTTGATGGAGTCGTACTCGTCGTGATCCAAATCACCGATGACCGAGCGCCGAACAGACGGCACCTCCGCGTTCAGAACACGTACGGTTGGGAAGACGTCTCCTCCTTCTTGATCCAGCAAGGGGAGGGAGAGGTTGATGGAGATCCAGCAGCACGACGGCGTGGTGGTGGAAGCAGCGGGGATCTCGGCAGGGCTTCGCCAAGCTCAGCGAGAGGGAGAGGTGTCACGGGAGGGAGAGGGAGGCGCCTGGGGCTTGGGTGCGGCTGCCCTCCCTCCCTCTCTCTTTATATAGGGCCCCTGGGGGGGCGCCGGCCCTAGGAGATCCAATCTCCAAGGGGGGGCGGCGGCCAAGGGGGTGACTTGCCCCCCAAGCCAAGTGGGGCGCCCCCCACCCCTAGGGTTTCCAACCCTAGGCGCAGGGGAGGCCCAAGGGGGGTGCACTAGCCCACCACGGGCTGGTTCCCCTCCCACTTCAGCCCATGGGGCCCTCCGGGATAGGTGGCCCCACCCGGTGGACCCCCGGGACCCTTCTGGTGGTCCCGGTACAATACAGGTGACTCCCGAAACTTTCCCGGTGGCGAAACTGGACTTCCTATATACAATTCTTCACCTCCGGACCATTCCGGAACTCCTCGTGATGTCCGGGATCTCATCCGGGACTCCGAACAACTTTCGGATTTCCGCATACTAATATCTCTACAACCCTAGCGTCACCGAACCTTAAGTGTGTAGACCCTACGGGTTCTGGAGACATGCAGACATGACCGAGACGACTCTCCGGTCAATAACCAACAGCGGGATCTGGATACCCATGTTGGCTCCCACATGTTCCACGATGATCTCATCGGATGAACCACGATGTCGAGGATTCAATCAATCCCGTATACAATTCCCTTTGTCAATCGGTACGTTACTTGCCCGAGATTCGATCGTCGGTATCCCAATACCTTGTTCAATCTCGTTACCGGCAAGTCACTTTACTCGTACCGTAATGCATGATCCCGTGACCAAACACTTGGTCACATTGAGCTCATTATGATGATGCATTACCGAGTGGGCCCAGAGATACCTCTCCGTCATACGGAGTGACAAATCACAGTCTCGATTCGTGCCAACCCAACAGACACTTTCGGAGATACCCGTAGTGCACCTTTATAGCCACCCAGTTACGTTGTGACGTTTGGCACACCCAAAGCACTCCTATGGTATCCAGGAGTTGCACAATCTCATGGTCTAAGGAAATGATACTTGACATTTGGAAAAGCTCTAGCAAACGAACTACACGATCTTGTGCTATGTTTAAGATTGGGTCTTGTCCATCACATCATTCTCCTAATGATGTGATCCCGTTATCAATGACATCCAATGTCCATAGTCAGGAAACCATGACTATCTGTTGACTGGAGGCTCACTAGGGACATGTTGTGGTCTATGTATTCACACATGTATTACGATTTTCGAATAACACAATTATAGCATGAACAATAGACAATTATCATGAACAAGGAAATATAATAATAACCATTTTATTATTGCCTCTAGGGCATATTTCCAACATAAACGTCTAGGGCTTTAGTAACGACACTTTAGTCCCGGATCGGCAACCGGGACAGATGGGCATTACGAACCGGGGCAAATGGCCATTTTTCTACTAGTGGTAGGATAGGTGTAGGGGCGGGCCTTCTTTTTCTAAATGTTCGAAATGTAGTTAACCTCGTCGTGTTTGTATGATATTCGTCATGTTTGTATGAAATCAGGCCCTTTGCATGAATTTCATCCGGTTTGTTGAAGAAAAGTTTGAAATGTATGCGGCTAGCGTTGGATGTCGACCTCTTATATCCGTGTTTGTGGACTGATCCTCCAGACAAATTCGGAATTTTTTTTGCGAGTTATCATTGCGATGCCCTTACCTCCCAGCTCGATGAAAAAGGGAGGGAGACTCATTACGAAAGTGGAACGGCAAGATGCATGTGCATGTCGCATGGACCAAGGTCGGGAATGGTGGCGCGCGATTGATGCAGCTTGGCAATGGTTACCGGGGCCTCGGCACGCGCCACTTCCTTCAACTTGCCTCCCTCCCATGCATTTGCAGCTGACAACCCACCAGACACATACTATTAGTAGACTGCCTGTGCGTTGCTATGGGCTTTTTAAAATTTGTATTGGATGCATTTAAAATTTCATATAGGTAGAAAATATAGCCAAAATAATTTTAATCTACTTCGCTTGCAATATATTTCGATAAAAAAATGTAATTCTACCCTATACACAAAAGGGTTAACATATCTGATGCAGAAAATAAAGGTGGTACACAAACATTGACCTCTTTATTGTGCACTGCATTACAAATGATAATAACACTTGAATGTTTTTTTAATTTATGGTTTAGATCGATTGTCTTGCGAAAGCGTGTGCATTGCTATTATCTCCATTAATTAAAATTAACACATGGATGATTTTGTTCCCTTTAAACAAATGTTCCAAGATGTTACAACCTGTAACTTAATTGCAATATGCAATTGGCTGGCAAACTATTGCATATGAATTTAGGCACTTGAAACCATACAATTTACCATTTAGAAACTGCTGCAGCAAAACACATCTTCTAGAACATGCTACTCCTACCTATCTTGGGAGAGGTAGATACATCAATCTTTGATAACATTTATCGGTTAAAAATTTATTGGCATTTATTTATATTTTTATAATAACTTTTCAGTTTTGTTAGAATTATGTCACTTCAGATTTGGTGTATCGGCTCAAAATGAATTTCACATAAGACTCAAAAGGAAATGTGTGTGTTGTACTATGAACTATGATGTAAAAGGGAAGCGACCAACTCCTATTCAAATACCAACCGGAGAAAACCCTAATTATACATACACTAAGACATTAACATCAAATATAAGGGCGAAAGGGTGATTGACATGCAGCATCAATTGTGAATAAGCAGGCTAAAACTTGCCCAGAGGGGGTGCTCCTCTCCTGGTGGCTCTCTGGCGCGGGGCGGAGCTGCACCGGGGGGTGCTCCTAGGCGGCGACGGACCGGGTGGCGGCGGGGTTCCCTGGCGCGGCGCGGGCGGGCGGCTGGACGGTGGCGGCGTCGTTGGCGGCGGGGTGGCGCAGCGATGGGTCCTGGCGGCAGCGCTCGGCCCAGATCTGGGCCCTACGGGCCCCATCTGGGTCTAGGCGGGCCGGCGGCGGGGCTGATCCGTGGCGAGACTTCCGGGAGGCGGGGGAACAGCGCTGAGCGGCGAGGTGCTGGCGGCGCCGGCGCCAGCCTGCTGCAGCATGGCCGGCGGGGCTTAGCGGGCCCGTTGCGGGCCTGGCCGGGCCAGGGGTGGCCTGGTTTGCCCCGCTGCCGTGTTCGGACGGCGACCGCGACTGTGCCGGAGGCGCGGGCCTCTCGCACGATGGCGGAGGAGGTGGTTCCCTCCGGCTCGGCCTTGGTGTTGCTGCTCCTGTCGCTTGGCTCTTCTCTCCGGTCTTCTTGGCCTTGTGTTGGTGCTCGTAGTGAGACAGCTTGGGTGGCGGCGCAACCGCGATGGCGCATGGTGTTGGGCGGTGGTTTGGCTAGTCGGCCCCGGTTGGGCGGTGGGGTTGGTGTGCGGGAGAAATCCTTGCTGGTTCGGCCGGCTCCGATGCGGTGACACCGACGGGTGCCACCATTCCTTCTTGGAGGGTGTCGGTGGTACCCATCCTTCACTTCCCTCTGCGTACCCGGGGAAACCCTAGGACTCGTCCGGGCGGCAGCGTCGTCGGCGTCGCATTCCTTCTTGAAGGTGCCGCTTGGTACGCGGCAGATCGGAGCCTAGGGCAGTGGTGGTTTGACTCCGGAGGGCGCAGCGGTGGCGGTTCATCCATGCTTTGTCGAGCTGCCGTTGTTGGCATTTATTTCTTTTTTTCTTTTGGTCTTGATGTGCTGCTCGCCCCAGCAATGCTATGTGTATGGTGTTCGTTGCTTTGGAATACAAAGCGGGGGGAAACCCCTTTTTCGGTAAACTTGCCCAGAGAATATTGCTCACAACTCACAAGTTTACAACATTTTTTTTTCTATAGTAACACAAAAGTCGAATAATACATGGTAGGATTGAGGAGAAGGAGGTCTATAACATTAGTCTTACCGATTGTTCATTATTCTATTAGCGAGAGAGAGGGAGGGAGAGAGAGATTCGGATCTCCAAATTGTCTCCATGTGTCTAGGCTATCCGAAAACCCAAGCCATATGTAAGGAGGAATGGGGTCAGGACATCTCCGGGCAGCACGCTAGATCAGGACGGATCAGATCACGCTGGAAAAAATACAGTTTTCTAAAATATTGCAAGGCATCCCGAAGATATCAACGTTACAAGCTGCTACAAGCTTAAATGCTTAAAACAATCAACCGAAAATACCAGCATGCTTCTCCATTTTGAGCTAGTCCACCTAACGAGGACTTCTTCATCAATACCCACAATCGTTCCAGATAGCCAACAGGAGGTAAAAGTCAGTAAATGTTGTATACAAATAATAATTTCAGTTGAGTTGAAAGACTTAAATTAAAAACCAACAAATATATGCAGGGTTATTTCATATTGTTATTTTAATGGGCACCAATAACGTCCTTTTCAGCATCATAATATATAATCTGAAATCATATTAACAATTTTGGGGTAACTTTATACTACTTATGAATACAAATAATATGATTAATTAACAAACCTTGGATTGTAACAGACCTGAAAAAACATTTATATGTTTCAAGGAGTCAGATGGTGTGAGTATCATCTGAAAGCTTTGTAGATAAATAAGGACATAGAGAGCTGTTAAGTTCAAGGAAACAGAATGGCTCTCCTTACACAACGTCTAAGTTCACCACAAAATCTAATTATAGATAGAATTACATAAAGCAGTTTGTCCATTTCGAAGATACAACTATTCTAAGGAACTGTGCCAATAAATTCCCAAAGAAAATATAGCGTCCGATTCCGGGAAATGTAATAGCACACTAAGTCATAATTCTGAATGCGTAGGAATCTGGAAATTATTATTTCTTTAGAAAAATGGACAGAGGAAATGAGCACGGTCCAATGGAGGTTCTGCAGCTTATATTTTACGCGTGTTTTTACAAATAATTTATCAGAAACACATAGGAAGAAGATATGTTGAGTAGGTAACAATATGTTTTAGAAGATGATGGCTTCCTAATACTTAAGCACATAACTGAACTCTACTGAACCGTGGGGGGCGAATCGGAGGTACAGTAGAGGAATGAACAAATAGATTTTATTTATATTATCCACACTCTACATGTACAACACTGAGAAGCTCCTCGTGATCGCGCGGCAAGCCTGATAAGCCACTCCAAACCAATCAAAAAAAAGAAAGATCAATCTATGACTTGTTAGTAATTAACAAACCCGGTGTTGTTCTCTTCTATCCATGGTCCGCCCGCTCCCCACCCGCGTTCTACCTCACGCCCAGTCCATCCGCTCCCAGCTTACTCCCTAACTCCACGTTGCTCATGCTCGCCCATGTGTGCACTGTCAGCCAGCTGGTGGCCCCAACTCATTCGGCTCCGTCCGCTTGGTGCCAGAAGATTAACACATGGATGCATCCACCGGCAGTACCACCTGCACATCAAAGAACAGTGGATTAGTACATCGACAGGGATAGAAAAATATAAAACTCACACAAACGGAATTTGCCGAAATCAACAAACACTAATCTGAATACCTTCTAAATCTCACGTAGTGCAGGGGGTGCTCTGAAAGTCTGAATATCATTGTGTTACAGGAACAATGTTCCTCTCTCAGTCTACTGGGTGCCCTTAGACAGGGCCACCTCATTGTCGACCGCTCCCGCATCCCTCACCTTGTCAAACCGGGTCGTGGCTTACTCAGAATTCACGAATGCCCATGCGGCGTCAGCGAAATAGCTAAGCAAATTCTCGCCAACCGCATCGCCTTCCAGCAAATGGTCATTACGAAGGATCGATGCCGCTGCCCGTATTCCACTTTCAATATGATGCATCGATTCTTTTTATAACAATTTCTCACATGTTTCAATTGAATAATTTGATTATCCAAACCAATTAATGAACTAGAGACGGATTTTTATTGCTACCTTTAAGTCATACTGTATGTTTCAGTGGTGCTATTTTTTCTTTAGGCAGCTTCCAGAACGAGTGATAAAGTTTTTTGGGCCTGCGTCGCAAATGGGTTTGGCCAGATGCTCGACGGGTTTTACGACCAACTATAGGAGTGTATTCATCATTTCCATTGGCATGACCGTAATTTGTGAACAGAAAAGATAGAAAAGCAAACTTTAATGTAAAATATAAAACAAAAGAAAAAAAGAATCCAAGTAATTAGATTAGTAAAAAGAAATACATTCGAGTTGTTTCATCGAGACAATAAGCACATCAGTAGGACATTATAATCATGGTATATACTTGCTTCCTTTTTTATGATACAGACACACGCATACTGGAAAATGCAACAACAATAGATAACAAGATTATTTTTAGCTCACCTTCTGATTCCATTGTCGCTTTATCATCAGTTCATCAAAAGTGAAATTAGCCTATGAAGATAACCATGTATACTGAACACACGAGAAAAACACAAGTTTAATCCATCGGCTTTAGAGATCCTTGACAGACACCATCAGGTTGGGAAATTTGATGTTATGAATAAGGCATGAAGAGAATTGTCTGTTGGTCAACATTTGCAGGAGTAAGCTGGATCAAGGATGAGTTTTCGCCGTCGGTAAACAGGGACTTGTTCATGTACAAGCTGTAGGAAAAAACTTTAGCATTAATTACTGAATAGCATACAAGATTGTCTAATGTACTGCAAACTATAGAGCAAAATCACATTGTTGCAAACACCAGTGACACAAGGCACTTTGTCCAATTTGTGCTCCCAAGGGTAGTCTCCGAACTCTGACACTGCGGCACCATCACCAACTTACACTCGCTTGTCAGCGCCGCTGTGATGGCCCTTGCCGGGGCTCATACCTCCGAGTCATGCCCCTCTTTCCAGAATTTGTCCAAGGTGCCTGGAAAAAAATACTTAATTAACCTCCAATGTAAATAATAATACAGCATGTCAGGAGATAGCTATATGACTGTATTAAAAATTACTCTAATGTGACACAATGGTTTGAGTTGCTAGATATTGTGGGTCATCTAGTTAATTTCAGGTCTTACTTCCTGCTTGCTGCACGAACTTCCTCGGTGGGAAGCATCGCAGTCGTCCGCATACAGGTTCACCACCTGAACATACGTGCACAGGACATGACCTGATGCCCGAAGCAGCCACATGCATAGCAGAACCACGGCAAGCGCTCGTACTGAATTTTAAGCCCCACCCTTGTTTTCTTTTTCTTGATCCATGCTATCATCGCAACTGAAGTTTCCAGCGCCCTGTATATACAGGAAAAGCAACCCGTACACGAACAAAGTTTGGTAAATACTCTCCCATCATGTAGTTCAATTTGGAGGATTGTTCTCATGTCCTTGCATAGAGCACGTACCACCACATCTGTTCTCCAATTCATCGAGACATCAAGAATGTGTACCCATATCCACAGCCAAAGTGCACAAATTAAAGTACTTATTACCTCCCAAAAACGTGAATGTCAGATCCTCTTTGTCCTTAGCCTCCAAGCATCTTCTAGCTCATCAAACAGAGTACGTGGTGTTGGTTTCTTCAGAGAGTACAGGAGCATAAGAATGGTCCACGGCTTCACCTGTTCCTGGATCACTCCTTCCTCCAGATCGATTTTCAGCGAGTGCTTCCTCTTCCTCCACATCCTCATCTTCCATGAAATCATCTGGTCCAGTTACCTCCTGCGCCGTAGGGCATTCCGGTGGTGTCCTCCGGTCCGCCACGATTGCATGCACATCCAGGTTCGCAGCCAAAAGGGCTTCGGGTGGGCAGCATCCGCTAGGGGAGCCCCATGTTCGGCCCCACCATCCATCGAGCTTTCATGAGCACCTACTGGCGAACTTCGATGAAGACATCAGCTCGATCAATCATGTGGATTGCAGGAGTAATGGATGGTATCCACCTGGAGGCCTGCACTCATGGCGCTGTGATTCTTCCGGATACCTAGATGGGATCCTTCCTTATGATTGATAGCGGGATCGCTTCCAGCACGAGGGGTCAGCGATGCGGGAGCGGGAGCGGTTGCAGCCGTAACAAGACCACCATGTTGCCGGGACGCACATGTGGCAGCTGTCTCGTAGGCCGGCGGGACGGGGCCCGACGGTGGCGGCGGCGGCGGCGGAGGCGAGGCGAGGCCTGGCGCAGGCGCGGCCGGGCGCGCGACCAGGAGCGGCGGGGCGGCGCGGGGACGGTGGTGGTGGTGGGGGTGGCGACCAGCAGTGGTGATGCGGAGCATCCCAAGGTCATCCCATGGACCTACCTACGTCTCCCACGACACCACTTGGACCAATGACAAGAGCTCGAGCAAAGGCTATTGAAGATAAGGTGAACTCGCTCCTTTCCGAACTACTACTTTCGACACATGAGACATGGCTACTACCTCAAACGGAAACACTATGTGTGCTTAGGTACTTGAAGGACAGCCATGGAACATCTACATCCAATGGACAAGACGGCGAGGACACCAAGCACGAAGGACAAGAAGAAGGACTGCCGAAGAAACTACAGCCACCGGACGACCGGTCGGGACCGGACGTCCGACGCCTGGAGCTCAACATGCCCGAGTCTCAGCCAACACAGGCAACAACGAGTGGACGTTCGGCCTGGACCGGACGACCGGCCACACCCTGCAGCGAGCGGACATCCGACCAGGACCGGACATCCGGCGTCAACTCACCCGAGGCAAAATTAGCGGAAGTCCGAGGTCACCGGACGTCCGGCGCCACCTTCACAGAACAGAAGTAGCGGAAGTCCGGAAACCACCGGACGTCCGGAAGCCCACGAACCACCGGACGACCGGTCCCCAGCGGACGTCCGATCACTGTGTGCGCATAATGTTCCGGCCTGAGGCCCATGTACCCCTTCACTTCGCCTCCATTTGCACTAAGACTATAAATAGACCTCCTCCTCCTCCTAGTTAAGGTTAGCATTGGTTTAGCTCATAGTTGAGATAGAGCTTTGCTCATCCATATGGATCTACTCCACGAGAGAGACCGCGGCCCCTCTACGGAGACGATCCACGTTGGATTCAAGACCCCCTCTTGGGTGGCCCCATCAAGACCTCCTCACGGAGAAGAACCAGTTACCTTTGTATCGTCCCTTATTGACTTTGGATCTTGTATCTCCTCTCGTGCTTCGAGGATCTTGCATATGTGTGACTATATCTTGTTGGTTTGAGAGTTCCTCTTGTGTTTTCCCTTGTGTTTCCCCGTGTGTTCATCGTGTTCTTACTTGGGATCCGCTCCTTTCGTGAAAGATCGGCCGTATGGAGTTCCACTCCACATCATCTTGGTATCATGAGCCACGTTGATCACGATTTCGGAGCCCCCTCTCTTTGTTTTCTAGCTTGATTTTGTTGTTTTTCGTCCTAATCCGAAAATCCCCACCAAAAATAGCCCCAATTTTTTTTGTGATTTGTTGGTGTGATGAAGTTTTGTTGGATTTTATCCATGGATTTGCTTTGCCACGAGTGGATCTAGCTTCCCCCCATCATCTCCACCGTCTCCATCCACAAAATCGCCCGGATTTGACCAATTTTGCCACTTCCTCGACGAACCCTAGAAGTTCATCCCGTGCCCGAGTTTTCGCCCAGGCACCGGACATCCGACGACCGGACGACCGCAACCACCGGACTTCCGTTGTTCCCTGACAAAACTGAAAAAGTTCAGTTCGGCCACCACCTTTTCTCCACTTCCACCTCCGCATATACTTTCCTATACAACCACCACTTCCGCATAACACCACCAGCCTTCCCGCTACCACCTCCGACAATTTTGACCCATTTTGCTTTTTGAATTTGAGTTGTGGTTCCCCGTGTCCTATTGTGTTTCGGCTATCTAGGTATGGTTCGACATCAACATCACCACCGCTCATCTTCGCCTCGGACTACTACGAACGGCTACATCATTTTGGTATCAACCTCACTTTGGTATCATCTTGGTATCGTGATATCATCATACATTCTCGCAATTGCATTGATAAACACATAGCCTTACTTTTGCGTACCTTACCCATCGAGACTATCCTTTGAGTATTGCCGGCAACGTGACTTGTGCACATTAGTGATCATACTTCACGTAGCATACATACCATATCATCGTGGTGCATATCTTGGTATCATCTCTTGTGTCACAAAGTTGTCATCGCATACACAATTGCTATCTTGGTTCGTAAAGCATTGCATGAGAAAAGAGCTCAAACAACAAAGAGCCAAACAAGCTTTTAATCTAAAGGGAAAGATAAGCAAAGAGCTTATAAGCAAGAACCATAGCATCATATAACATTAAGATTGTCATACTTGATCATCTTGGATCATACCATCGGAACATCATATACATATAGCATATTTGGGATAGAAGTCGTTGCATTTTTGCTTAGTAGGTTGTGCACAAGTTCGTATCAGCCTATTGTGCAATCGTGCTAGCGTCTCTCTAGTATTGTGCAACAAGAGCATTTTCGTGGATTCCACATTTTGGCTCATCCCTTGGTTGCACAATCCCACTTATCTATTTGCGTGTGTGTTTCCGTGTACCATATCTTACTATTGGTCTACTTGTTGCATTTGCACATTTGTGAATCTTTTCCAACATTATTGAGTCTCACTTACAATTGCATCAAATTTTGTGCCACCATCCTAACCGAGCCCCACCATAAGCTTTTACTTGTGTAGGTGTGAGAAACCGACAAGAATTGGTACCAATTGTGCTATTTCCTTGTTACACATTGGAGTGATCCATCTTCAACATCGGTCAAGGTACATTTGGAATTGGTTCTTCTTTTTCTCCAGCTCACATATCTTTGTTTGAAATGATGGATAAGCCAAGTACTTCTACCAACCCACTCTTCCTTGAGCAAGACGAAGATCCGAACAACTACGTTACCAAGCTACACCTCTTTGGTACACAACAAGCCTTGCATGAAGAGCAACTAGCAATGACCGACCGCATCGACAACCTCGCCACCGACTTGCGACTCTCCGAGCAACGAACAAGAGACTACTTCGACAACAAGCTCGACGCACACAAGCACGAGAATGACGCAAGAATGGACGAGATTCGTGCCTTGTTGGTCAACCACTCTTCTACCACTTCGTCCTACTCCAGAAGGAGCCGCTCGAGTCGACACTCCGACGACACCATCTCCGGTTCAAGTACACCGACATCAAATACTCTTCGTCATGCCGCGCGTCAAGATCGTCAAGACAACCGCAATCCTCTACACGACACCAACTCTTAAGAGCATCGACATCATCAAAACCAAGCTACATTGGCGCAAGCACAAGAACGGCAACGTCAACGCCAACGAGAACAAGAGGAGCGAGCGCGACAACATCAAGATGCACAAGACGCCGAGGCACAACGTCAAGAATAACAACTCCGTGAAGCTCAAGCACTTGAGGCGCAACGTGCCCTTCGAGATTCAAGTCGAGCTGTAGCCAACCGAGGCCGACAAGCTCGCCTACAACAAGAAGCGCTTCACGATGAAGTTCAAGAAAGGATTTATCAAGAATGTGTGCATCGTCAAGTTGCTTGTCAAGATCGACAAGCACCTCCTCAAGATAGACAAGAGCATCAAGTTCATCGAGAGCTTGAAGACAATGGAAATCCTCAAAGACAAGAGCAACATGAGGTCGACAACCCTCCTCGCCAAGAGCAACATGAGTTTGTCAATCCTCAACGACATGGGCGTCATCATCCCCGACCCCAACACAATGAAGAGCAACGATACGGCAAGCTAAAGTTCATCATGCCCAAGTTCACCGGAAGCAATGACCCCGAAGAGTACATATCATGGGCATTGAAGGTTGACAAAATCTTCCGCTTGCACAACTATGAAGAAGAGAAGAAGATCGCGATGGCATCCCTTGAGTTTCAAGACTACGTCCTCATTTGGTGGGAACAAGTCATTGAGCGCCCAGAGGCAAGAGGTGAACCACCCATCACTACTTGGGCACAAATGAAGGATGTCATGAGAGCATGCTTCGTGCCAAACTACTAGAACCGCGACCTCTTCAAGAAACTCCAACTACTCAAGCAAGGAACCAAGAGCATTGAAGAGTACTACAAGGAAATGGAGATTGCCATGATACGAGCCAATGTCACGGAAGATATGAGCAAACTATGGCACGTTTCTTGAATGGACTCAATCACCCTATCAAGAAGATCGCCGACTTCCAACCGTACTCGAACCTTATCGAGCTAGTGCATCAAGCTACCAAAGTGGAACGCCAAGTGCAAGATGACCTCAAGTATGCCAAGTTCTCATCCAAGTCCTATGGTTTCTCCAACAATCAAGCTTCAACGACTCCAACACCTTCTACCTCAACCAAGCCATCTACAAGTAACAGCGACAATTCAAGTTACAAGAAAGCTTCGACAACCTCAAGTCATCCTCCTACTACAACCAACTTCAAGCCGAGAGCTTCTTCATCATCAACCCCCAACGATGAGACCGTGAAGACAAGTTCCTTCAAATGCTTCACATGCGGCGGCCGAGGCCACAAGTCCTTCAAGTGCACAAACAAGCGCACCATGATCCTCAAGAACGATGACACCTATGACTCAATGAGTGAAGGCAAAATGGAAGCCCTTGAGCAAGTGGCCATGCACTGGCAAGTGAACAATGAAGATGAAGATGATCAAGTCTTTTGTGACGAAGGTTCGAGCCCCGCTCTTGTTGTCTCCAAGGTCTTAACTCTTCAACATCAACAAGACGAAGACCAAAGATGCCATATCTTCCACACCAAAGCCGGCATCAATGGAAGGTCCGTCAAGGTCATCATCGATGGAGAGAGTTGCCATAACTTAGCAAGTGAAGAACTTTGCTCCAAACTCCAATTGGCCAAGAAGAAGCACCCGCATGTAACGCCCACGATGCGGCTATATCTCCCACGTGTCGAGGCACGACTTAGAGGCATAACCGCATAGTGGTTTTGTCGCAAGAAGGGTCATCTTCACACAATCCCATGTAATGAACAAGAATGGGATAAAGAGTTGGCTTACAATCGCCACTTCACACAATACATAAATATCATTCATACATCATCCAAAATACAAACATATAGACCGACTACGGTCAAAATCCAGATGAAAATAAGACAACCCCATATGCTAGATCCCCGATCGTCCCAACTGGGCTCCACTACTGATCATCAGGAAAAGACACATAGTAACGACCACGTTCCTCGTCGAACTCCCACTTGAGATCGACGCCATCGTCTGCACTGGCATCGTCGGCACCTGCAACTGTTTGGAAGTATCTGTGAGTCACGGGGACTCAGCAATCTCACACCCGCGAGATCAAGACTAATTAAGCTTATAGGACAAGGAGGCGCAAAGAGGTGGAGCTGCAGCGGCAAAAGCATATATGGTGGCTAACTTGCGCAAATGAGAGCGAGAAGAGAAGCAACGGAACGGACGTCATCTAGCAATGACCAAGAAGAGGTCCTGAACACCTACTCACTTCCCGGACTCCGCCGAGAAGAGACCATCACGGCTACTCACGCAGTTGATGTATTTTTAATTGGGTCAAGTGACAAGTTATCTACAACCGGACATTAACAAATTCCCGTCTGCCTCATAACCGCGGGCACGGCTTTCGAAAGATAATACCCTGCAGGGGTGTCCCAACTTAGCCCATCATAAGCTCTCACGGTCAACGAAGGATAAACCTTCTCCCGGAAAGACCCGATCAGTCTCGGAATCCCGGTTTACAAGACATCTCGACAATGGTAAAACAAAACCAGCAAAGCCACCCGAATGTGCCGACAAATCCCGATAGGAGCTGCACATATCTCGTTCTCAGGGCACACCGGATGAGACATCCTAAAGTAAAACCAGACCTCGAGTTTTCAGGAGGGGGCCCCGCAGTCTGCTCAGTTCGGACCAACACTCGAAAGGAGCACTGGCCCGGGGGGGGGTTAAAATAAGATGACCCTCGGGCTCGCGAAAACCCGGGGGAAAAGGCTTAGGTAGCAAATAGTAAAACCAAGGTTGGGCCTTGCTGGAGGAGTTTTATTCAAGGCGAACTGTCAAGGGGGTCCCATAAATCACCCGACCGTGTAAGGAACGCAAACTCAAGGAACATAATCCCGGTATAACAGTAACTAGGGCGGCAAGAGTGGAACAAAACACCAGGCATAAGGCCGAGCCTTCCACCCTTTACCAAATATATAGATGCATTAATTAAATAAGAGATATTGTGATATCCCAACATATCCATGTTCCGACATGGAACAAACTTCAACTTCACCTGCAACTAGCAACGCTATAAGAGGGGCTGAGCAAAAGCGGTAACATAGCCAAACAACGGTTTGCTAGGAGAGGATGGTTAGAGGCTGACATGGCTAAAATAGGAGGCATGATATAGCAAGTGATAGGTAGCGGAGCATGGCAATAGAGCGAACAACTAGCAAAGCAAGGATAGAAGTGATTTCGAGGGGTGGTCATCTTGCCTGCAAGATTCTCAGAGTTGTCGAAAGCTTGATCCTCGTAAGCGTACTCGACAGGTTTCTCGTTCACGAACTCGTCTCCCGGCTCTACCCAAGACAAGAACACAAACAAACGGAATCACAATCAACAACGAGAAATGCGCAAGCAACATGATGCAAAACATGTATGATATGCAAGATATGATATGCGATGCATATGCGTGCTCCGGAAGGGAAATGATGAACATGGCCGTAACTTGGCAAACCAAGCATGCCACTGGAAAGATGAGATGATTTCGGTCGAAATCGATATAAAGATCACCGGAATCGGATGCACGGTTTTCAAATGGCAAGCAAAACAAGAATGACACTACTCTGCGATAAACAGGAAGATAGCACTTAAAATACAACAAGTAACAATGCTACAGCACCCCAACATAGCAAAAAAACACATGGCAGTAATCTACAGGAGATGCTTGACAAAAGATGAACACTGAGCTACATCTAGTTCACAACATATCAAGCTCAAACAAGCATGGCAAAAGTGCAAAAGATTACAGGTTCACAGATTTAGTGAAAAACTGGACATGGCAGTAAACAGCATCAGGTAGCAATGTTCAGAGCAAGAAATCAATATCTTACAGGACCTTAACATAGCAAAACAAGGCATGGCAGTGTTCTACTAAATGCACATGACAAAAGTCCCTTACTGAGCATAAGCCAAAAAGGACCAGAAGATATGATGGCAAGCATGTTAACATAGCAAGTTTCGTTATCAGGTTTCAGACTTAGCAGAAAACAGAGATTGGCAGAAATATTAATATGTAGGCCTCTTTGTGAGCTTGATGCACTCACTACAGAGCAATGCATGACAAACCAAGCATACCTACAGCAATATGGAATGTTTATGAGTCTAACCATGGCAAAAACAATAGCATAGCATGTATGGATCAACTACAATAAGCTTGGCAAAAATGCATGTCATGTTAAGAATCTGGCAGAAATATTTTATAGCAAAAGTAGAGCAAGATTGCGTCATTCTATGTCACTCCATAATTGCAAACAATTGCAGCCATGTATCAATTACAACTATAGATACAAAACATCCTTACTTAACATCACCAAAATATGCATGGATCTCTCTGTAGCATCAAGTTTACATGGCAACAAAATTACAGCAGACAAAAACTTAGAGAAATCACCAAGTCCCTGAAATCAGAAATATTACGGGGCCTACTTTGCATGCTTGTGCTAGTCACTACAAAGATCACAAAAATACATGGACTATACCACTGGAAAGATGGCATGGCATACTACAAAACACATGTAGAGCTCATGCTCAAAAGATGTACACATTTAATGATACAAAAATGACAAATCTCCAAGTTTTGCTAAGAACCAGAGATTAACAGCAACTAGCCCTCTTGCAACAGAGATTTGGGCACCAAGATGACCTCTAATTAACATGGTGCAATTGAATAAAATGAAGCGCATCACGAGACAAACAATTTGACATATTACACACGCGAATGGGAGATACATGCAAGAAGTTATCGCATCTCGAACAGGAGCACATGCTGATGAAATAACAGGACTTGGAAAATATTTGAGGGAGGTGTTCGAGAGAAAGTCAACGAGGGGCTACCGAACGAATCCACATCGGGGCTGGCGATGGCGCTCGGGACTCCGGCCGACGACGGCGAGGCAGGGGCCGGCGGGGCCCGGCGCGGCGAGGGGGCCGGAGGCCGGAGGAGGGGCGCGGGGGAGCGGCGGCGCCGGAGCGCGGCGGCGGCGGTTGGCGAGCTCGCCGGCGACGCGGGCACGGGCGGCGCAGCCGCGGCGGCGAGGCGGCGATGGCCGGCGGCGGCGGGCGCGCGGGGAGGCGGCGGACGGGGCGCGGGCACGGCGGAGCGGGCCGAGGGGGCCGGGGACGGGCCTGCGGGCCGGCGGCGGCGGGAGGACCCGGCGGCGACGTGGCGCGCTGCGATTCGTCGGTTGCGGCGGCGGACGTGTCCGGCCGACGGCGGACGCGTCCGGCGGCGCGGAGGAAAAAATTTAGGGTTCGTCTGAAGTTGCGTTTTTCAGGATGCCCACATATAGATAGGTAGAGGGAGCTAGGAGACTTCAAATGAGGTACGGTTTTCGCCCACACGATCGTGATCGAACGACCTAAAGCATGGAAGAGAGTTTGGTGGGTTTTGGGCTGGTGTTGGAGGGTGTTTTTGCTGGACACTCAAATGGACTTTGCGGATGCCCGGTTAACCGTTGGAGTACCAAACGACCTCCGAATGGAACGAAACTTGACCGGTAGTCTCCGGGTGGTGTAAGAAGACCATTTGACAAGCCTCGGTCCATTCCGAGAAAGTTTGACACACGCACACGAAAGAAAACAAAAGGGGTGCACCGGAGGAGATAGGAGCGCCGGATTGGAAAACGGACAACGGGAAAAATGCTCGGATGCATGAGACGAACGCGTATGCGAATGCAATGCACATGATGACATGATATGAAAATGCATGACATGACAAAATACAAAACGAAAGACAAAACCCGACAACGGAGGGAAAAACATATCACATAGCCGGAAATGGCAAGAGTCGGAGTTACAAATATGACAAGTTACTTGCGGGGTGTTACAACACCGCACCCCTACAAGGTTCAATGGCTAAACGACAACGGCACCATCCAAGTCGAGCATAGGGTACAAGTCTCCTTCAAGATCGGAGCTTACGAAGACACTTTGGAGTGTGATGTCATTCCGATGACCGTTTGCCACCTCCTTCTAGGACGGCCATGGCAATATGACCGAGGTGTCATCCACAATGGTCGTACAAACCACTATAGCTTCAAGATGAAAGGCAAGGAGTTTGTGCTAGGTCCTATGTCTCCAAGCCAAGTGATCACCGAAAAGCAAGCCACCCATCGTGGACAGAATAGTGAGAGAGCGAACCACCAAAAAGAGAGTGAGCGCCACAAGCCCAAATTGAGTGACTCCACAATGAGCGACAAGAAAAACTTAGTCCTATTTGCAACCAAACGTGAGATGAGAGAAGTGTGTGAGAACCCATCAAGTGTCCTACACTATGTCCTATTGTGCAAGGACGAGGCACCACAAACTAACACCTCTCACAATCTACCTTTGGTGTTATCTTCTCTCTTGCAGGAATTCTAAGATGTTTTCCTCGACGAGCTACCTCCGGGTCTACCTCCACTACGAGGCATTGAGCACCGAGTCGACCTCATCCCCGGAGCACCTATTCCAAACAAGGCCCCATACCACATCAACCCCGAAGAAACCAAAGAAATACAAAGGCAAGTACAACACCTCATAGACCATGGACATGTGCGTGAAAGTTTGAGCCCTTGTGCCATTTCGGTCATTCTTGTGCCAATAAGAGACGGTAGCTTTCGCATGTGTTCTGATTGTAGACCTATGAATGCTATCACCGTTCGATATAGGCACCCCATTCCACGCCTTGATGATATGCTTGATGAACTTAGTGGTGCCACTATCTTTTCCAAAATTGATCTTAAAAGTGGTTACTATCAAATCCGCATACAAGAGGGTGATGAATGGAAAACTGCTTTCAAAACAAAGTTTGGTTTGTATGAGTGGTTAGTCATGCCTATGGGTTTATCGGAAGCACCCGGTACTTTCATGCGTCTTATGCATTATGTGTTTCGCCCTTATATTGGTGAATTTGTTGTTGTCTACTTCGATGATATCCTTGTTTTTAGCAAATCTCTCAAAGAGCATGTCACCCACCTTCGAACTGTGCTACAAACTCTTCGAAAATAGAAACTTTATGCTAATATGGAAAAATGTCTCTTTGGTGTTGATAAGCTTGTTTTCTTGGGTTTTGTAGTATCTTCTAAGGGTGTTCATGTAGATGAATCTAAGATCAATGCTATTAAAACTTGGCCCCAACCAACTAATTTGCAACAAGTGCATAGTTTTCTTGGTTTAGCCGGTTTCTACCGTAGATTCGTGAAGGACTTTAGCACCATTGCTTCACCTTTGCATGCTTTGAGTAAGAAAAATGCACCGTTTGTTTGGGGGACATCCCAAGACACCGCTTTCAATGAACTTAAGAATTTGCTTACTCACGCTCCCGTGCTTGCCCTACCAAACTTTGATGAACCTTTTGAGATCCATTGCGATGCTAGTGGTTATGGCATAGGAGGCGTGTTAATGCAAGAGAAGCGCCCCGTAGCATACTTTAGTGAGAAACTTTCCGGCGCGCAACTCAATTACCCCGTCTATGACAAAGAGCTATATGCTTTAGTGCGAGTTTTGCATGAATGGGAACATTACCTCCGTCCCCATGAGTTCATTCTTCACACTGATCATGAAACGCTTAAATATATTAAGGGTCAAACTAAGTTGAACAAGCATCATGCTAAGTGGAGTGAATTCATAGAGTCTTTTCCTTATGTCATCAAGTATATTAAAGGTAAGGAAAATGTTGTGGCAGATGCCCTTTCTTGTATATGCATGCTTGTTACTCAACTTGAATTGAATGTCATTGGTTTTGAGCACATAAAAGACTTGTATGGGCATGATCCTACTTTTGCAACTCCTTATGCCAAATGTTTGACTCATACATCTTGGGAACGCTATTACATCAAAGATGGTTATCTTATGAGAGCTAACAAACTATGCATCCCCGAGTATTCTCTTCGTTTGTTGCTTTTGCAAGAATCTCATGGAGGAGGACTAATGGGACACTTTGGACGCAACAAGACATTTGCTACACTCTCCAAGAACTACTTTTGGCCCAAGATGTTTCGCGACGTCAACCGCTTCACCAACCGATGTTCTACATGTCGCAAAGCTAAGTATAAAGCTCAAGCTCATGGACTCTATATGCCTCTTCCAATTCCGTACCAACCATGGGAACATATTAGCATGGATTTTGTGCTTGGTTTTCCTAGAACTAGAAATGGCAAGGATTCCATTTTTGTTGTTGTGGACCAATTCTCCAAAATGGCTCATTTCATTCCTTGCAACAAGATAGACGATGCTTCACATGTTGCCGATCTCTTTTGTAGGGAAATCTTACGACTTCATGGAGTGCCAAAGACGATTGTCTCGGACCGCGACGTCAAGTTCTTGAGTTACTTTTGGAAGACCTTATGCGCCAAGCTCGGAATCAAGCTACTATTCTCCACGGCATACCATCCACAAACCGACGGCCAAACGGAGGTGACGAACCGAACACTCTCCACTCTACTACGCGTCTTGATCAAGAGAAACATCAAGGAGTGGGAGGAGTGCTTACCCATCACTGAGTACGCCTACAATCGCGCAAGACATTCAACTACCGGCAAGTCCCCCTTCGAGGTCGTCTACGGCTTCAACCCGTTGTCCCCATTAGACATTCTCCCTCTACCACTACAAGAGCGCATCAACATGGACGCGAGTACCCGAGTAAACTATCTCAAGAAGATGCATGAAGATACAAGGAACGCCTCGCGACCAAGCTCAACGTCAACAAGCAACCCATGATCTTCAAAATTGGCGATCTTGTGTGGCTACACCTTCGCAAGGACCGCTTCCCCAACGAACGCAAGTCTAAACTTCTACCACGAGCGGATGGACCCTTCAAGGTGCTAGCACGCTACAACAACAACGCTTACAAGATCGACCTACCACACGACAAGTACAACGTGAGCGACATCTTCAACGTCAAGGATCTTTCGCCCTACCATGGTGATGAAGAATTTGATCCGAGGTCAGATCTTTCCCAAGGGAGGGGAGATGATGCGGAGCATCCCAAGGTCGTCCCCATGGACCTACCTACGTCTCCCACGACACCTCTTGGACCAATGACAAGAGCTCGAGCAAAGGCTATTGAAGATAAGGTGAACTCGCTCCTTTCCGAACTACTACTTTCGACACATGAGACATGGCTACTACCTCAAACGGGAACACTATGTGTGCTTAGGTACTTGGAGGACAGCCATGGAACATCTACATCCAATGGACAAGACGGCGAGGACACCAAGTACGAAGGACAAGAAGAAGGACTGCCGAAGAAACTACAGCCACCGGAGGACCGGTCGGGACTGGACGTCCGACACCTGGAGCTCAACATGCCCGAGTCCCAGCCAACACAGGCTACAGCGAGCGGACGTCCGGCCCGGACCGGACGACCGGCCACACCCTCCAGCGAGCGGACATCCGACCAGGACCGGACATCCGGTGTCAACTCACCCGAGCCAAAATTAGCGGAAGTCCGAGGTCATCGGACGTCCGGCGCCACCTTCACAGAACAGAAGTAGCGGAAGTCCGGAAACCACCGGACGTCCGGTCACTGTGTGCGCACAGTGTTCCGGCCTGAGGCCCATGTACCCCTTCACTTCGCCCCCATTTGCACTAAGACTATAAATAGACCTCCTCCTCCTCCTAGTTAAGGTTAGCATTGGTTTAGCTCATAGTTGAGATAGAGCTTTGCTCATCCATGGAGATCTACTCCACGAGAGAGACCGCGGCCCTTCTACGGAGACGATCCACGTTGGATTCAAGACCCCCTCTTGGGTGGCCCCATCAAGACCTCCTCACGGAGAAGAACCGGTTACCTTTGTATCGTCCCTTGTTGACTTTGGATCTTGTATCTCCTCTCGTGTTTCGGGGATCTAGCATATGTGTGACTATATCTTATTGGTTTGAGAATTCCTCTTGTGTTTTCCCTTGTGTTTCCCTGTGTGTTCATCGTGTTCTTAGTTGGGATCCGCTCCTTTCGTGAAAGATCGGCCGTATGGAGTTCCACTCCACATCAAGTGGTGTAGGGGACGAGGTCGGGCCGGGAGGCGGCTGGGCGTGCGAGCTCCATCGCGCGAGCTACCACGGCGAGCATGCGCGCACGCACGCAGCTGTGCACGCGGCATGCGGCATCCACAACTAGCTAGCTAGCATGCGCGACGCGGCCGTCGTCGAGTACGTCTCCGCGATCGTGGCCATGGCGATCGGTGCCTGCGACGAGCTGTTGGCGTTGCGTGGAGAGAGGCCGCGAGCTTGGTAGGGCAGCGCGAGCGCGCCGGCGCGGCAAGGCGAGCGCGGCGAGGTCGTCGAGAGCATGGGGTCGCGCGCTCGCGCGTGTTCTCACTGTGGAGGTGCGCCGGCTGTGCGGCGAGGTCGTCGAGAGCATACACTCCTCATATCCATCTCCTCCGTGCCCGACGCGGCCGCCATGGCCACCACCATCGACAGCGAGCGCGTGCTCCCGCTCCCGCTGGACGACGTCGTGGGCGCCCACGAAGCCTTCCTCGGCAGAACGCCACCGCGGCCTCCGCCCGCCTCCGCTCCTCCTCCTCGCGCCGCGCTCCTCCGCCCGCCGGAGCCACCGCCGCGGTCTCCGCCACCGGCCCACCGGCCGGCCGCCGCCCGCCCGCTGCGCCCCTCCGCCGCCATGGCCTGCACCACCGGCCGGCCAGCCGCCGCAGCCACCGCGTTCTTCTCGCGCCGCCCGCCGCAATCCTCTGCCGCCGTGGCCTGCATCTCGAGTCCTCATATTGCAGGAAGTGCGGGTCGCTTCCTAGTGGGTCCAGGCCGGACACGTGAGGGGAGGAGCGGACGAGAGCGAACGACAGGAGCGCCCAGTTTTGTCCGCCGCGGACCCATTTGTTGCCCATTGTTGCGCCCAGTTTGGGTCGGGACGGATACAAAACGGATAGCAGGCGGACGCTGTGTCCGTTTGGGTCGCTCGTTGGGCCAACTTTTGTGTCCGGATGACCCAAACGGACGAAATGGGTCGCCCCATTGGAGTTGCTCTAATGGTCTTCCTAGGTGGTAGATCTAGTCTCTTTAGCTGTTGTGCTGAACTTGGATGTGGTGGACTGGTTCTTGTAGCTCGCTTTTGGTTTCCCTTAGTGGAAATCGGAGGGAGAAACCCTTCTTTGCTAAAATAAAACATGTAATGGTCTTGGCAGGGTGACCCCCTATCTCCCTACATTTTAATAATTGTCACCGACTTGCTTCAATGCTTAATCATCCATGTTTTCTCACCCAACCAGCTCTGCCACCCGATCTATCCAGATCAACTCCCTACGATGCTCCAATACGCTGACGACACCCTAATTACGGCCCATGCCTCTCTCAACACCGCGGCTAACCTCAATGATATCCTCCACAAGTTCGTCCTCGCTACCGGTCTGGCCATTAACTTTCACAAAACACGGATACCACCTCGAGGGTTCGACACTCCATATTTACCACATCCATCATTGAGAAGTGTCACGACAATTCCTTTTACTTGGAGATTATCACGCTCTTTTTTGGCGCCGTTGCCAGGGAGCAATAGCGTAGTGTGGGCATTTTCCTATATACATGTTTGCTTTTATCACTAAGTAGTTTTTAATCTTGTTGTTTTCTTTCTTTAGTTGTGGGTAAATTTCTTTTTTACTAAAGATGCAAAGAAAAATTACTCGCACCTTTATGCCTACTTAATGGCTTTAAAGAAACCACTGCCTGTGAGACAACCTGGAAGTTTTAGAGAGTCTTTTTCTTCTTTCACGTGCCTTTAAACTTTTCAAAAACAAAAAATAAAGTGGGGAAACTTAAACTTTTTTAAAAGGAGAAGTGATTGAAAACTTGTGCATTGAAGATGTGAGGGTCGACCTTGAACACTTGTGTTCGTGCTCATGGAAACAATGTAAATCTTTTCACTAGAGTTTCTCATCAAAAATAATTATCCCCTTGCATATACCACTGTGCCATAAAAATGAAAGTGCCAAGGCTTGCCTTTAGGATGTTACAATTGCATGTTTGTTAAGTGTTGTGCATAAACATAATATTTTGCCTCAAGTATTTGACTTTCTTATCTGTACTGGAACGTGATCAATTCCTGGTAATTTTACACAGTACTGAATTACAAATTTTCTATTACGTCCTAATTTGTCAAAATTGTTTGAGTTACAAAAGTAGGCATCTTAAGTAGATAACTACAAACTATTCTGATTTTGATAGATTGTTGTTATAGTTTTGTTATCTGCTTGTTCTGGAGTTTTCATGACTTATATTGAAGACTATAAATTGTGGAAATGATATTATATAGTAGCTAATGCTTGAAATTAATTATGCAACTTTTCTTGACAGTACATAATTGGGTGATTTATTTTCATGTGTACTAATCTATCTCACGAGTTCTTTTGAGTTTTGTGTGGATGAAGCTTTTAAGATTGAGTGGAGACATCGAGAGGGATTCAGGTAACAAAAAAAAAAACCGAGAAATTGAATCCAGTCACGTCGGTCTGTGCATGCGGCTTCACATTAGATGCTAGTGACGGTCGCGTCTCCCACGACCATCTATATGTACAACGCTGCCCTCGGCTTTGGGCACACAACTCACATTGAACACGTCGCTCTCCTCGCGCTGCATGTTTTAGGTTTTTTTTTTCTGGTTTTTTCCCTTGGTTTTCTCTATTTTCTCTTGTTTTCGTTGTTTTCCCGCCGGGTTTCTTCGTTATTCTTTATCGGTTTTCACTGGATTTTTTTCTTTTTTCTTCGTTTTCTTCGTTTCTTTCATGTATTTCATTGGTTTCTTTGTTTTATTTGTTTCTTTCTCGGTTTTCATAATTTTCCTTTCTTTCGTAGTAGTTTTCTTCGGGGTTTTTCTTTGATTTTTGTGGGTTTCTTTTTTTAGTTTCCTTGCATCATTTTTGTTTGTTTTTGAATGATTTCTTTGGTTCTTTATTTCTTTCTCAATTTTCACTGGTCTTTTCCTTTCCTTTCTTTATTTCTTTTTCTTACTTTGGGTTTAAGTTTTTTGTTCTTCTTGGTATTTTTTTTCCCTTTTTGGTTTTCACTGTTTACATTCTTTTGCACTGTTTTAATGGCAATAAACATTTTTTTACAAAACAATGTAATTTTTCCTTATACATCCGGAACATTTTGTATAAATGTTTAACATTTTTTGTTTTTAATATATGTTTCTATGTCTACTTTTATACAATGTATGTTGTACAATTTTTGTATACATCAGGAACATTTATTTTATACATGTATAATATTTTGTAGGTACATGGTCAATTTTTACATACACATTGTATATTTTTGGTATACATATTCGAATACATGAGAAACATTTTTCGTATGCATATATTTTTTAGAAATGCTATATTAAATATTTTTAGAATATTTGACTACCTTTTTATACACATTCTATATATTTTCTTATACGTTTGAAATATTTTTTCTATACACATTTAACTTTTTAAAAATTCTTGACTAAGATTTTCAAATACTTAATTATGACTTTTGAAATGCTTGATTAACATTTTTAAATACATAATCAACTTTTTTAACATATCTTATTTTTGTTTTTAATACATTAGAAATATTTTTATACACATTTAACATCTTTCAAATGCTTGATTAGAAAATATTCAAATGATTTATGAAATGTTTTTTTAATATAAATATTTATAATATTTGGAAGTATAGAAGAAGTAAGAAAGAAAGCGAACAACAAAGAAAAAAAATAGGATAGAAAGTAACGAAGCTGTGGCCTGCGACCTCTGGCGCACTCGGCCGGCCCAGGCTTGCGCTCGCCCAGGCGACGAGGCTGCTCTATGTCTCACTTTACTCGAGAGATAGGGGCGCTCCAAAATCGGAAGTTCTCAATAATGTTCATTCTGTCGAACAGTCGGCCGAACGCACATGAGCCCAACGACCAACCGAAGAAGGCCGTCAATTAAGCTGTATATTTATTCTCTGATTTTAGGAACCTTCCGTAAGGTTGTTACTGCTTTCCTTTTTTTTCCTGCAGTTTCATTTTACCAGCTTTCCTTTTCTTTTCTTTTATTTCCTTGTAAAAAACTTTAAAAAATGTTTTGGAATTTTCAAAAGTTGTTCCGAATTTGAAAAGTTTTGTGTTGTCAAATATTATTGGGAGTTTCCAAAAATATTTCAATTTTCAAAATTTGTTCACAAAGACAAAAGATCTTCAAAAATTCGGAATATGTTCGTTTTTTCCTCCAAAATTGTGTGTAATCTTTAAAATGCCCTTGCTTTCAATAATTGTGAACAAATTCAAAATTATTTGGGACATTACAAAATCGTTCAAGCTTTCATAATTTGTTCATAAAATTCAAAACAATTCTTGGAATTTAAAAAACTCCTTTTACAAAAACTTTTATGTTTTAAAAATGTTCAAATTTTGTAGAAAAGAACAACTAATAATTGGTTAGATACGGTGCATGTTCGATGCGATAAACCCGCTTGTTACAGTGATCCGGATCACTACAATGCTCTACCGCTGCCTGACTACAATGGGACAGCCTAGTAGGGCGCGCCTATGCAAATCTTTGCCTTCTTGAGGCAGTGTGCATGTCATAAGTTTTTCTAGATAAATGTGCGTGACATAACTGCTCCTGTTGTGGAGCGGGAGATCGTATCTGCTGCACCGGGGCAATTGGTGCTACCCGTGCACCGGACCCTATTGCACATTCAAAAGTGTGCAAAAAAATTGGAATTTTGTTAGTGCATTGACACGACATCAATGTATATTGTCACAAAAATTCATGTTAAAATTCAAAACATTACTCGAGATACAATAATGAAATATTTGACATCTATGTGGTAATGAGCCAAAACTGAAGCCCAACTTGTGTTATGTACTATTCAGTGTCAACTTTGTCATTTTTGTATCTCGAGCAATGTTTCGGATTTTGTTTTACATTATTGTGACAACATATATTGATGTTTTTTTTAGAGTCACCGGGGGGGGGGGGGGGAGCTCCCCCACCTGAATATATTACTCAAAGGGCTGCCGGGGCAGCAAGTGCAGAATTACATAGGCGTGGTGCAACGTGCAGAGAGGTAGGAGCGCCATGAGAAGACGTCCTCCTTGTCTCGTGTTTCCACGAGACGGTGAGACCAAAGGTCTAAATCAGAAATAAGATTCCTAAGGGTTATCAGAGAACATTGATCAACACTCCTAAACAACATGTCATTACGTGCCGCCCATATCTTCCATAGTATTGCCATGAGGACCAAGGACCATGCCTTGGTAGGGAGGTGATGAGGCAGAGTGGTGTCCCAAAGCTCAGCGATATCATCGGTTTCCCAATTCGTTGCCAAATCCTGTTGGCAAGTGGGCATGTGATGAAGAGGTGCATGGAGTCTTCGGGTAACCTAGCACACCGGGGGCATATATCCGAGGAGATTATATGCTTATGGGCAAGGTTGACCCTGGTATTTGAGGCGGTCCTTGAAGAGTAGCCACGTGAAGATTTTTAGCTTGCGAGGAGCCTTGGTGCTCCAGATGAGAGGGGCAATGAGATCGTTATCTGGCCGAGCCATGAGGGCGCCGTACGCGTGCTTGGTGGAGAAGCCATGGCCTTGGTGTAGGAACCTTTGGTCTTCCTCCGCCAAGGGCATGAAGTCCCGCAAAATAGCCACAAGCGAAACAAGCTCTTGTTCTGCCGTAAGAGAGAGACGATTACGGAGGTTAGCTTCGAGACCGAAACGCAGAATATTAGCCACTTTAACCAGCTCTAGGTTGGAGTGTGAGAATAGGTGGGGAAAGGTGGTAGCTAGGGGTTTTGGGGTCAACCAGGTGTCAAGCAAAAATTATGTATGTGAGCCGTTGTTTCTTAGCACAAATGAGATAGTCTGTAGGGCAGGGATTTGCTGTGTAATCGTGCGGCAAAGAAAGAAGGTTTGAGGACATGAGGAGACTAGAGCGTTGGGGTGTTGAAGGTATAGCCACTCTAGCCAAGGTGCCTGTGCAGAGGAGAGAGCTTTGGCTGCAAATTTCATGAGAAGACAATTATTTTGGATCTGCAGGTTTTTAAGCCCTAAACCACCGAATTTTTTGGTAAGCAACCATTTTTCCATGCAATAAGGCATTGAGCTCCTGAGAAAGCATCGCCCCCTGCCCAAAAAAAAAGCCCTTCTCAAAGAGTCGATTGCTTTGAGTGTTTTCTTGGGAATGCGAAACACCGACATGAAATATGTAAGGATTGAGTCGAGAACTGCGGAGTTGAGGATGAGCCGATCGCCCTTGTCAAGTAGTTTCGCACGGCAGCCTGTCAGTAGTTTTCGAGATCGTTCTATCAACGGAGCGAAGGCATTGGTAGGTGTTGGGGAACGCAGTAATTTCAAAAAAAATTCCTAGGCACACTCGATTCAACTAAAGTTGGAGAAACTGACACCCGCCAGCCATCTGTGTGCGAAGCACGTCGGTAGAACCAGTCTCACGTAAGCATATGCGTAATGTCGGCCCGGGCCGCTTCATCCAACAATACCGCCAAATCAAAGTATGACATGCTGGTAAGCAGTATGATTATTATCGCCCACAACTCACTTGTGTTCTACTCGTGCATATAACATCTACGCATAAACCTGGCTCTGATGCCACTGTTGGGGAACGCAGTAATTTCAAAAAAAAAATCGTACGCACACGCAAGATCATGGTGATGCATAGCAACGAGAGGGGAGAGTGTAGTCCACGTACCCTCGTAGACCGTAAGCGGAAGCGTTATGACAACGCGGTTGATGTAGTCGTACGTCTTCACGATCCGACCGATCCTAGTACCGAAAGTACGGCACCTCCGCGATCTATACACGTTCGGCTCGGTGACGTCCCACGAACTCTCGATCCAGCTAAGTGTCGAGGGAGAGCTTCATTAGCACGACGGCGTGATGACGGTGATGATGAAGCTACCGGCGCAGGGCTTCGCCTAAGCACTGCAACGATATGACCGAGGTGGATTATGGTGGAGGGGGGCACCGCACACGGCTAAGAGATCAATGATCAACTTGTGTGTCTTTGGGGTGCCCCCTGGCCACGTATATAAAGGAGCAAGGGGAGGGGGCCGGGGGCCTCATAGGGTGCGCACCAAGGGGGGAATCCTACTCCTACTAGGAGTAGGTTCCCCCTTTTCTAGTCCAACTAGGAGGGGAAGGAAAGAGGAGGAGGGGAGAAGAAAAGAAGGGGCCCGCCCCGAAAGCCCTAAACCAATTCGGTTTGGGCCTAGGGGGGGCGCACGCCACACTTCCTTGCTTCCCTCTATTTCCACTAAGGCCCATTGACCCCCCCCCCCCCCGGCGAATTCCCATAACTCCCCGGTACTCCGAAAAATACCCGAATCACTCGGAACCTTTCCGATGTCCGAATATAGCCTTCCAATATATCGATCTTTACGTCTCGACCATTTTGAGACTCCTCGTCATGTCCGTGATCTCATCCAGGACTCCGAACAACCTTCTGTACATCAAATCACATAAACTCATAATACAGATCGTCACCAAACGTTAAGCATGCGGACCCTACGGGTTCGAGAACTATGTAGACATGACCGAGACTCATCTCCGGCCAATAACCAATAGCGGAACCTGGATGCTCATATTGGTTCCTACATATTCTACGAAGATCTTTATCGGTCAAAATGCATAACAACATACTTTGTTCCCTTTGTCATCGGTATGTTACTTGCCCGAGATTCGATCGTCGGTATCTCAATACCTAGTTCAATCTCGTTACCGGCAAGCCTCTTTACTCATTCCATAATGCATCATCCCGCAACTAACTCATTAGTCACATTGCTTGCAAGGCTTATAGTGATGTGCATTACCAAAAGGGCCCAGAGATACCTCTCCGACAATCGGAGTGACAAATCCTAATCTTGATCTATGCCAACTCAACAAACACCATCGGAGACACCTGTAGAGCATCTTTATAATCACCCAATTACGTTCTGACGTTTGATAGCACACTAAGTGTTCCTCCGGTATTCGAGAGTTGCATAATCTCATAGTCGTAGGAACATGTATAAGTCATGAAGAAAGCAATAGCAATAAACTAAACGATCGTAGTGCTAAGCTAACGGATGGGTCTTGTCCATCACATCATTCTCTAATGATGTGATCCCGTTCATCAAATGACAACACATGTCTATGGCTAGGAAACTTAACCATCTTTGATTAACGAGCTAGTCAAGTAGAGGCATACTAGGGACACTCTGTTTGTCTATGTATTCACACATGTACTAGGTTTCCGGTTAATACAATTCTAGCATGAATAATAAATATTTATCATAAAATAAGGAAATAAATAATAACTTTATTATTGCCTCTAGGGCATATTTCCTTCAGTCTCCCACTTGCACTAGGGTCAATAATCCAGTTCACATCGCCATGTGATTTAACATCAATAGTTCACATCACCATGTGATTAACACCCATAGTTCACATCGCCATGTGACCAACACTCAAAGGGTTTACTAGAGTCAGTAATCTAGTTCACATCGTCATGTGATTAACACCAAAAGAGTACTAAGGTGTGATCATGTTTTGCTTGTGAGAGAAGTTTAGTCAACAGGTCTGCCAAATTCAGATCGCCTTGTGAGGCCCAAACCGAATTTGTTTAGGGCTTTGGGGGCCGGCCCCCTCTTTCCTACTCCCCTCCTCCTCTTTCCTTCCCCTCCTAGTTGGACTAGGAAAGGGGGAACCTACTCCTAGTAGGAGTAGGATTCCCCCCTTGGGGCGCCTCTGAATGTGGCAGACCCGTTGACTAAACTTCTCTCACAAGCAAAACATGATCACACCTTAAGTACTCTTTGGGTGTTAATCACATAGCGATGTGAACTAGATTATTGACTCTAGTAAACCCTTTGGGTGTTGGTCACATGACGATGTGAACTATGGGTGTTAATCACATGGTGATGTGAACTATTGGTGTTAAATCACATGGCGATGTGAACTAGATTATTGACTCTAGTGCAAGTGGGAGACTGAAGGAAATATGCCCTAGAGGCAATAATAAAGTTATTATTTATTACTTATTTCATGATAAATGTTTATTATTCATGCTAGAATTGTATTAACCGGAAACTTAGTACATGTGTGAATACATAGACAAACAGAGTGTCACTAGTATGCCTCTACTTGACTAGCTCATTAATCAAACATGGTTAAGTTTCCTAGCCATAGACATGAGTTGTCATTTGATTAACGGGATCACACCATTAGAGAATGATGTGATTGACTTGACACATTCCGTTAGCTTAGCACTTGATCGTTTAGTATGTTGCTACTGCTTTCTTCATGACTTATACATGTTCCTCAGACTATGAGATTATGCAACTCCCAAATACCGGAGGAACACCTTGTGTGCTATCAAACGTCACAACGTAACTAGGTGATTATAAAGATGCTCTACAGGTGTCTCCGATGGTGTTTGTTGAGTTGGCATAGATCGAGATTAGGATTTGTCACTCCGTGTATCTGAGAGGTATCTTTGGGCCCTCTCCGTAATGCACATCACTATAAGCCTTGCAAGCATTGTGACTAATGAGTTAGTTGCGGGATGATGCATTACGGAACGAGTAAAGAGACTTGCCAGTAACGAGATTGAACTAGGTATTGAGATACCGACGATCGAATCTCGGGCAAGTAACATACCGATGACAAAGGGAACAACGTATGTTGTTATGCGGTTTGACCGATAAAGATCTTTGTAGAATATGTAGGAACCAATATGAGCATCCAGGTTCCGCTATTGGTTATTGACCAGAGATGAGTCTCGGTCATGTCTACATAGTTCTCGAACCCGTAGGGTCCGCATGCTTAACGTTTGGTGGCGATCGGTATTATGAGTTTATCTGTTTTGATGTACCGAAGATAGTTCGGAGTCCCGGATGTGATCATGGACATGACGAGGAGTCTCGAAATGGTCAAGACATAAATATTGATATATTGGATTACTATATTCGGACACCGGATGAGTTCCGGGGGTAACCGGATAATTATCGGAGTGTCGGAGGGTTATCGGAACCCCCGGGGGAACTAATGGGCCAACATGGGCCTTATGAGAGAGAGAGGAGGGGCCTTAGGGCTGGCCGCCCCCCCCCCTTCAGGAGTCCGAATTGGACAAGGAGTGGGGCGGCGCCCCCTCTTTCTTTCCCTCTCTCCCTCTCCTTCCTTCCCCCTCCCCCCCCTAGTTGGCTAGGAAAGGGGGAGTCCTACTCCTACTAGGAGGAAGACTCCTCCCCTCCTTGGCATGCCCTAGGGCCGGCCGGCCTCCCCCTTGCTCCTTTTTATATGGGGGCAGGGGGCACCCTAGAACACACAAGTTGATCATTGATCTCTTAGCCGTGTGCGGTGCCCCCCTCCACTATAATCCACCTCGGTCATATCGTTGCAGTGCTTAGGCAAAGCCCTGCGCCGGTAGCTTCATCATCACCGTCATCACGCCGTCGTGCTAACGAAGATCTCCCTCGACACTCAGCTGGATCGAGAGTTTGCGGGACGTCACCGAGCCGAACGTGTGCAGATCGCGGAGGTGCCGTACTTTCGGTACTAGGATCAGTGGGATCGTGAAGACGTACGACTACATCAACCGCGTTGTCATAACGCTTCCTCTTACGGTCTATGAGGGTACGTGGAGTACACTCTTCCCTCTCGTTGCTATGCATCACCATGATCTTGCATGTGCGTAGGAATTTTTTTGAAATTACCGCGTTCCCCAACAGGCCAAGCCACGAAGTCGAAAGCTTTTCGGAAATCGAGCTTAAAAACCATGGTTGGTCTTTTGCGAGAGTGGCAAGAGCTAATGAGATCGGCTGCAAAAACGTAGTTCTCGGCGATGCTCCTGCCTGAGATGAACCCAGTCTGATTGCCATGGACTAACATAGGAATGAGCGGTTTGAGACGAGATGTGAGGACTTTAGCAACAGCTTTGATTGGGCAGTTCTGCAGAGAGATTGGCCTGAAAGCGTCGGGTGAGGTTAGCGTGTCCTTCTTAGGAAGGAGGACGATGTGAGCACGGTTTAAGCGTTCTGTGTCTGCTACACCTTGGTGAAATTAGGAGAAGAAAGGCAGGACTACGTGTTTGACTATAGGCCAGTAAGCTCTATAAACGGAGGGTCCGAATCCGTCCGGCCTAGGGCTGGCTTGGGGATTCATTTTGAAGAAAGCAAGTTTGATTTCTTCTTCAGTGAATGGCTCATCGAGGACATGGAGGCCGGGCACAGGCTGTGGATATATAGCATTTAGATCAAATGCCCATGTCGTAGGGGCTGGAGTACCAATAAGGGAGATGAAGAAATCCCTTAGGATCTCCGCTTTGTGATAGTGAGCGGTGAAATCAGTACCATCACGTGTGAGGGTAAAGATTTTATTTTTCCTAAGGCGTTGGGAGGCAGACATGTGGAAGAATTTTGTGTTCTCCCCGCCGTGGATGGCACGTGACACTTTAGCACGCCATCTCCAGTAAGCCATTTTCTCTTGGATTGTGCATTTGAGGAGCGAGACAATAATTTTGCGAGTGAGAATTTCTGGATGGGACAGAGCCCTAGATTCTTCAGCGAGGTCTAATGCAGCGATTGCAGCTTTGCAACGAGATTCGCGAAGGGGAGCGGGGATGCATGAACGTGCCCATTTTTTGAGATCGGTCCGAGATTTTTTGAGCGTGGAGGCAAGAGCAGCAGCAGAGTTGAGTGGCGATGTGGGCTGAGGTGAGGCCCAGATTCTCCTGATAATGTCTCCACAAGGCCGGAAGTTGGCCCAACCAGCCTCGAATTTAAAGTAATTGGACCAAGGAATCGGGTGGTGACGTGTATGAGAAGGGGGACGTGATCGGACGTAAAACGCGTGAGTGGAGATAATGATGTGTTAGGGAAGGCGTCAGCCCAAGCTAAGTTAAAGAAAGCGCGATCGATCCGTTCTAAGGTGGGCGTATCTCTATTGTTCGACCAGGTGAACTGACGATCGAGAAGCGGCAAGTCTATGAGGGCTAGGTCGTCTAAGGTTTGGTTGAAAGCATTGGCCTCAGCCTAACGGAAGGCAAGATTGTTTTTGTCAGAGGGGAAGCGAATGAGGTTGAAGTCTCCAGCAATAAGCCAAGGGGAATCGTCTGGTTGTGAGATAGGAGCTCATTTAAGAAAGCTTGTTTGAGCGCACGTGACGACGGGGCGTAGATATTAGTGATGACAATGTTGCGGACGCATGTTGTTGATTGCAAAATCAGGGTGGAGGAGAAGGTGAGGTGTGTGAAAGAGACAACTTGGAAAGAGGTTGTGTTGACAGCAGAGATAGTGTCACCCGCAGTGCCCACGGCCAGTAACGAAAAAACTTGGTCGAGTTGTCGTGGCAAAAAGGATCTTAGTTTGGGGTCGGAGAAACTATCTAGTTTTGATTCTTGCAAGAGGGCAATGTGAGGTTTGATCGCAACCAATTCAGAGAAGACGTCAGAGCATTTGGCATCATCGCCTAAACCACGTACATTCCAGGAACAAATGGAGAATGCGGCATTACTCACTAAAAGAGTTCAAACACCAGGGGGCTGAGCCGGGGTACAACTGGTCTACAGACGCAAAAGTTACCGAGGGGTACAAAGGCAGTATTGAGACTAACGACAGCGGGTACAGCAACCAAAAGTACATCGACACATCAGAACATGCAGTTGAACGGAGACGGACGGGAGCAGCCGGAAGCGCTCAGACGGGCCGTGAATGCATGGAATGTAGATCAGGGAGCATCATCATCACCCGAGGCAGAAGCCTCGGATCCAAGGATGGCGTCAAAGATGGTTGGCGGCGGCGCCACAGAGCAGCGCAATGGCAGCCAGGTCTTCAACAGACGCAGGAGGGGCATCGGCAACGTCAAGGCGGGCATCCTGGATGGCACGATCAATGGCAGTGCCCACGTCCGCAGCAGAGAGGCGACCGGCCTTGGCCTTGACGGCCTTGGCGAGCATGGGGGAGTACTTGGCCTCCTTGCCAGCAAGCCGCGCGCTACGGCGCAACTTTTCCTTGGAGTAGGAGCGGTCACGAGCCGACTTGCGGCGCTCCTTGTGAATGGTGCACTCATGGGTGTCCAGGTCCTGGAGAGGAAGAGTTGCATCCATGTCGACAGAGGTCAGTGCATTGGTAGCAGAGGGTACAAGATTTGATGGATTGAGCGTAGGAGAGGTTGGGCGGTTACCATTTGCATGTGACGATTCGCCAGCAGAAAAAGTGAAGGTAGGGGGGCAGCAGAGTCATCTATGGGTGGCATGAACATAGTGAAAGCAGACGCGTCGGAAGGCATCAGCGGTCCATCGAGCAGAGTCGCAGGCGGCAGGCGGGCGGGCGGGTCTGGAGGCACAACAGAGCCCACCTGGGGAGCCGGGCAGATGACAGGCGGGACCAACGCCCCTGCAGGGGGTGCATGCACTAATTTTTTAATGCACTAATTTTTTTCTCAGATTTTTTCAAACATTTTTGAATGTGCAACAGGGGACCGGTGCACTGGTAGGACCGATTGCCCCGGTGCACCAGATACATCCCCCGTGGAGCATCTATGTCTCACTTATTGCGAGGCAGACGTCCATCTAGTATGTACGAATTTCTATATTTTTGTTTTCTGTTTGTGTTTGTATATATTTCAGAAATCCTCTAAATTATGTTCTTACGTTTATTTATATTTTTGAAATGAATAACTCTTTTACTTAAACTATAAAACTATTAATTGGGCATTTGAAAAATGTTCATGCGTTGTACAATGTTTGTTCGGGAATTTTTTTAAATGTTTGTACCGTTCAAAAAAACACACGTTTAAAAATTGGAAAAGGTCGGTATGTGCCACTACCAAAGTTGCATATTTGAATTCTGCCACTCAAACTTGCATATTTTGGTCTATGACTAACGCCCACGAAAAAAATTTAGGTTCATGCCACTCCATGCCATCTGCGCCAATTGCCGTTCTTTTGTCGTCAACTTTCGTTGTTTCCTTGCACATTGGACACACCGCTTTGCCATGTCAACCATAGTGAGGAGAAGGTGCATTTGACTTTCGCTGTCAGTATGCCTTCCTTTTTTAGGTGCTTTGACTCATTTTCCCCTCTATGGGACCCACCGCATGTCATGTTAATAGTATCTCGCAAACCTCTCCTAAACCCTAGAACTCCACCATCTATATAAGGGAAGGCCACGGACCTCCATGAGCATCTATTCCTAGATAGAAACTCTAAGTAGCAATATCATACACCATTGTAACCCCTCACACGAGGTATTCCTCCACCATTAATAACCAAAACAAACATGATGTAGGGTATCACTCTCCGGAGGCCCGAACCTGGGTAAAACCTTCGTGTGATCTTCGATCTAAGACTTTCAGCTGCGCTTGGACCCCTATCGAGGGATCAGGCGGTATTTCGCACCGGCAGGGTCCTCGGCCCGGCCCATTGGTCGGGTGACGACGTGATGAGTGACCCCCAATCTGGGACACCGTTACATGGCCTTGCAGGAGCACAACTTTCTTTCGTGGTTTGGTTAATTTGGTTTCTTGGCGGATAAGTTGATTGTTTTCTTGTCAGGTAAGTTTACGACTTGGAAACAAAGTCACTTGGTGGTTGCGACCTGATACCGTGTGGATCTCCTATATATAGAACTTACCGACCACGACCACAGGCACACCGAAACGAGTTAGGGTTTTGCCTCCTCTCGCTACTTGCACTTCCACCATAGTATTCTCCATCCCTATTGCGCCGCCATCGTAGTATAATCCATCCTGAATGCCGGCGAGTGGGACAGAAGGTCTCCGGAATCTCTCGAATTTGTGATCCTGCAACATGAGAGGACGAATTAGGTTTGGGGGGGAGGGGGGGTCGTCTCCCATCCAAGTCAGGCGACGTTGCATACCAATGTCTGCAACATCGCCCGCTTCTACCTGTCTTCACCAACATCTTCACCAGAAACATCGCTTCTGCAACAGCCACAGCTACAAATGAACAATATGTTTGTCATGGTCGGATCATGTCTCTAATTATGGTTGTTGTTGCATGTGCGATGTTGATGTTTTGTTCAGCTAGTATGCTAGAGCTATGCATGTTGATTACTGTTCTAGTCATGAATTATTTGCTGGAATTAATCACAAATTTGACTATCGTCCTCGACAATATAAGCCTTACGACTGGCTGGCTGGAACTGCAGGGATAGCTGCACGACCCGGTCCTGCCAACTATGCTTAAGAGCCCCCAAGACTGCCTCTCATCTTTGCAAGGATTGCCCCTTCACTAGTGCGATTCATATGCACCTCTTTCCTAGGTAGAAGACCAGTTCCCCATACCAGCATGAGTCTCTCCCTCTCTCCCTCCTCTCTCCTCTCTCCCTCCCTCTCTCTCTCCCTCGCTCCCTCTCTCTCTCTCTCTCTCTCTCTCTCTCTCTCTCACACACACACACACACACATCTTCAACGGTATG
The DNA here is from genome assembly GCF_018294505.1 of Triticum aestivum. NCBI lineage: Eukaryota > Viridiplantae > Streptophyta > Magnoliopsida > Poales > Poaceae > Triticum > Triticum aestivum. The sequence goes on along the minus strand of NC_057799.1, from coordinate 646,882,148 downwards.
AGAATGACTGACGTCAAAGGTGGCACACCTCACCTTCCATAGTATCTCGCAAAGGGCCATGGCCTTTCGAGCAAGAGTACCACATATTCAGGAGTCATTGGTACGCATTTTAGATATTTTTTTGTGTGTGTGCGTAGGGTCTTCTAAATGAAAAGGCAGCTCTCATGTTGGTTGCAAAAAAACTGACTTGTGCACGCCACGAAGTGTGTCGTTCTTCTTATTATTATTTTTAACATAAAACCCGCTTTTGTTTTATTTTATTTTGAGGGTACGCCAAAGGCGTACCTTAGCTTTATAGAAGGGAGAAAATATGTACAAGAGATTACAAATTTGCCGGTTAGGCCACAACCGACCTTACCGAGCCTCCACTCCACTCACACGCTACTCTACTACTCTGACATACGTTGATCTCCAAACGCTCCTGCCGTGGCCCAAGTCCTCAGATCGTCGAAGATCATGTCCACCATGTCATGCTCGTTCTTGATCTGGCCCGATCCAAACACCCTCGTGTTCCTGTACTTCCATAACGCCCAGCAGATAAGCATTACGAAAGTGTCAAAACCTTTCCGAGATTGCTTATGAATTCGCTTTCTGGCATCCGACCACCATTGCACCAACCTTGAGTCATTGGTTGGGCAAATCTCCATCGTCAACCCCATCCTAGCAATGCAACTAAACCACACTTGCCTCGAGAGAACACATTGCTGCAGAATGTGATCTACCGTGTCCTCCACTTGGTCACATAGGAAGCATTTTGATGTTTGATCTTGCAGAGCGTGTCTAGTCCTTCTGTCCGATGTCCATAAACGATATTGCACAGCCAGCCACATGAAAATTTTGCACGCCAGAGGTGCCCAGCACTTCCAAATGGCTCCAAAGGAGTGGAATCTAACTCCTCCCTCACAAAGCATCTTATAGGCAGAAGATGCAGAGTACGTTCCTGACGCATTCCAAGCCCAAATGGGGCTGTCCTCGGTCCGAGCATCCAGTTGCACCTCCTCTAAGATCTCCCAAAGGCCTATAAACTGGGTTAAGCCTTCCGTGCACAAGTTACCCACCACATCATTCATCCAAGAGTGCATACACAAAGCATCGCGGACAAGCCTCCTGTTAGCAACTTGCGTATGAACTGACATCGTGACCAGAGGGGCAATTTCCGCGATGGTTGTGCCATGAAGCCACCTATCTTTCCAAAACAAAATTTTATCTCCCGCTCCAACCTTCCATTTTACCAAGCTTCCAAAAGCTTGAACAACCGGTTTGTCCGCGGTCAAGCTGAGCCCTTGCCACGGCCTGGAGGCATCCGTGCGTCTAAGCCATTCCCATCTCAATCTTAGGGCAATGACATGCTTGTGTAGATCAATGACGTCAAGTCCTCCCATGTGCTTTGGCCTACACACTCTCGCCCAAGATACTACACATTTGCCTCCCTTAACTTCCTCAGTCCCGGCCCAAAAGAAAGCCCGACAGCCTTTGTCCACTCTTTCAAGAGCCCATTTTGGCGCCTCCGCAATCATGAGGTGGTGAGTAGCCCGCGCTCTCATGACTTGGTTGACAAGAACCAGCCTGCCGGGTCTAGTCACCAAACCCATTTGCCATCCCGGCAAGATGTGAAGGGCAGCGTCCACCATCGGCTGCCACTCCGATCTTTTCAGCTGCCAAATGCTTAGCTGCAATCCTAGATATTTGCATGGGAAGGTGGCAATTTTCCAGGGCAACGCTGACTTCACAATCTCCTCGTCCTCAGGCTCCGCCTGAATCATGATAGCCGCAGATTTGGCAAAATTCACTTTAAGCCCAGATGCTACTCCAAAGATGGTAAGTGTTTCTTTGACAAACAGGAGATCCGGCCGTGTGGGTTTCATGAAAAGAACCACATCGTCAGCATACAGGGACAGTCGCTGCACTGGGCTACATCCATTGATGGTACTCATCACTCCAGCCTCATGTGCCTTGATAATGATATGCGTAAGGACATCCATGGCAATAACGAAGAATAAAGGTGAGATCGAGTCCCCTTGCCTCAGTCCTTTAGCATGCATAAACTTGTCGCCTGCACAATCATTAACGATCACTCTGGAGCTAGCTGTAGTAAGAAGAGTTGCGACCCAAGAAATCCACCGCTCCGAAAAACCTTTGGCTCTTAACACTTCAAACAAGAACGGCCACGGCAAGGAGTCAAAAGCTTTAGTGATGTCGAGCTTGAGCAACACTCCTTTTGCTTTCCTTCTATGCATCGAACGTGCCATTTGCCTCACTAGAAGGAAATTATCATGCAAGCATCTCCCCTTGATGAATGCTGACTGGTTCACCTGGACAAGTTCCCCCATGCGCGATCTAAGTCTCATTGTAAGAAGCTTAGATGCAATCTTGGGCATGCTGTGCACAAGGCTAATCGGCCGGAAATCAAAGACCGAACACGCATCTGGAGACTTCGGCAGGAGAGTGATCAAAGCTTTGTTTAGCCGCCCAAAACCCCTACCATTCCTAAGGAAAAGCTTATGAATTGCAGCAATGAGATCTGCCTTGATAACCTCCCAAGCTTTTTGAAATAACAAACCAATGAACCCGTCCGGTCCCGGTGCCTTGTCCGAGGGTAAGTCCTTGATGACTGCCCAAACCTCCTCTGTAAACATGTGGTCCTGCTCCGAGAGGTCAACGTGAGCAACTCCAAGAAAACCCGCTTTTATTAACTTGGGATAATGGTTACATCATTAATCAAAAGGGCGAGAAGCTCCGCGCGCATGTGCTTCTTCCATCCATGCACTGCATATAGTCCTTATAGCCATACTGGTTAATTCGTGTGCTGCTACACGTTTGCCTCTCCATAGCAATGCTCAATGTTAATCTTGGTAAATTCACAAGATAAGTGGAAGCTGTCATGAGAATGGCAGCAACAGTTCCACTGGAAAAATAGCGTCGGAAACACTAAAATAAATGCAGAAAATATTCACACCCGGGGCAAGTTTAGGACTTGCACTGGTAGAAAATGGGCCTTTAGTCCCGGTTCGCAAAGGCCTTTAGTCCCGGCTGTGCAACCGGGACTAAATATGCGCGACTAAAGGCCCCCCCCTTTAGTCGCGCCTCTTACGAACCGCGACTAAAGGCCCGTCCACATGGGCGCCAGGGGGCCGTCGGGGCGGAGGACCTTTAGTCCCGGTTCTCGTGGCTAACCGGGACTAAAGGCCTCCTCCGCAGGTTTAGGGTTTTTTTGCGAATTTTTTTTATTTTTTTTATTTTCAAATTTCTGAATTATTTTAACCTCTAATCTCTAATCACCACCCCTCATCACTGCTCAATTTATCCTCTAATCTCTAATCACCCCTCATCATTCCAAATCGTCTAACTTCCCGGACGGTCACCCATCCTCTCACTACTCTAGCCTGAGCACGCTTAACTTCCGGGTTTTATTCTCCCTCGTTTCCAAGTCTGCACTTGTTGTTTTCCTGACAATAGTAGGATGTCAATTCTATTAACCCTCAGGAATTTAGCTTGAGCATGAAGTGACACATTTCACTGTTTGAGTTTGAAACTATTGTTTTAAAAAACAATAATTATTTAGTAACACTAATATTTCTGGAATAATTAGTTTGACCATTGTTTGACCACTGTTTGACCACAGTTTGACCAGATTTGACCAAAATTTAAAAAAAACTAAAATAATTATTTAATAACACTAATATTCTAGAATAATTAGTTTGACCATTGTTTGACCACAGTTTGACCACAATTTGAAATTTTTTGAATTTTTTTGCCTCTCCAGATCTTAAAAGCCCCGTATCTTTTTTCTGTTAGGTTTTTGAGGATTTTGAAAATGTTTAACGGGGTTCCCCCGGTTAAATTCGGATGTAACTTTTCGAGTAGATGATTTTTCATATAAAAAACTTTTTCATCCGAGTTCGTATGCAAAAGTTATGCCCATTTTAAGAAATTGCAGAGAGATTTTGCAAATAAAGTCGAAATTCATATTTGTTAATTTTCCCAACAACTAGACCACATATCACATGAGAAACTTATTTTATTTTATTTTTTTGACATTTTCATGATTTTCTTTTGGTTTTTCTAAAACTGAAAAGGCGGTCCAGGGGGGTGGGGTAGAGTTTGATGGGCCCTTTAGTACCGGTTGGTCTGGCCAACCGCGACTAAAGGACTAACCTTCAGTCCCGGTTGATCTGGCCAACCGCGACTAAAGGCCTTCGGGCCAGCCTGAGGACCTTTAGTCCCGGTTGGCCAGGCCAACTGGGACTAAAGCCCCTCCCGTCCGCCAGCTGTCGACCGAGCGCGCTGGGCCCAGATAGTTGGTCGCGGGTCTCCTCCCGAACCGCGACTAAAGACCCCTTTGGTCGCGGTTCGATTATTTTGGGGACTAATGGGGCGTATGGAAGCCTCTTTTTCTACTAGTGTTATGGTTTCTTGCACCACAAGAAACCTATATAATCATCTAAAATATGCTTAGTTCCGCCCATGGAGGGAATTTTCATTCCTTTTTCTTTTGCGAAAATACAATTTTGGTTCCATGTTGGCCAGAATCTATTGATTTTTTGTTTTGTTGGTTGGATTGATGCCGGCACGTATTACTATCATAGTATACCATCAAATGAAAAACGTATTGTTCAGTTTTTTTGAACATCAGTACAGACGCAAGCGCTCATACATACGCGCATACACTCACATCTATGAACGCACACACGTACACCCTACCCCTATGAGCACCTTCGAGAGATTGAGCCGGCATGTCATCTTGAAATTTACGAAGTCACCGTAGGCGCCTCGTCGTCTCCTCCCACTGAAAGCGTATCGCCGGAAATCCTAAAGTAAATCCAGGAATAATGCGGAACACCAGGACTTGAACCCTGGTAGGCTGGGATACCATTGTCCCTCTAACCATCTAACCATAGGATACCACTGTCCCTCTAACCATCTAGCCATAGGTTTGGTTTGCACGTAGTTGTGTCGCAGATGTGTACATAAAACGCTCTACGTACGTGACAACAGTTTTTCCAATATATAAAAAGTTTGTTTTAATGTCGGTGATGAAGAGTACAAAGTACAAACAATTGGAGTCGGCCGCGGTCCGTTCTGAACCGACTCCGATTAATCAAGTCCTACAAACACGCAGCGATCCGTCGCAAAACCCACCCCAACCTCGAAGATCGGAAGAGGAGAGATCCATCCAACAATTACGATGTCGTCGTCCACTAATAAGAACAGGAAGATGGTCCGCCTCCACTCGTCGGACGGTGAGGAGTTCGAGGTGGCGGAGGAGGCCATCGGCGGCGCGTCGGCGATCATCAAGGGCATGCTGGAGGAGGAGGAGGACTCGATGGTGGCCACCAACAAGGTGATCCCGCTGCCCGTCACCGGCCCCATCCTCTCGCGCGTGCTCGAGTACGTCAACCGGCACTCCGACGAGGACGGCGCCCTGTACCGCGACGCCCCCACCGCCGACGACCCCCTGCGGCGCTTCGACGACCAGTTTGTGCAGGTGGACCAGGACACGCTCTTCGACCTCATGGCGGCGGCCAACTATCTGGAGATGCAGGGGCTCCTGGACCTCACATGCCGGACGGTGGCGGACCAGATGCTGGGCAAGACCACCGACGAGATCCGCACGCACTTCTACATCCACAATGACTACACCGCCGACGAGGAGGAGGAGGTCCGTAGGGAGAACTCGTGGTGCTGGGAGTAGCTGCAATCTTGATCACTAGTACTCACGTTACGTAGGCTAGGATACATATCAATCCAGCAATACATCCACGCTCCTGATGCTTAAGACTAAATATGTTTTGGCTTGTGTTAATTTGCTATATATGTTGATGCAAGCCGATTAACAACTAATCTTGATGTTATGGGCGTAAAGAAGAAGAAATGTTGTTCCGCCAATTGGTCTAATATCTGTCCTTGCTAAACAATTCTAATATTGTTTGCTACTCCTTCCATCCCAAAATAACTGTCTCAACTTTATATTAACTTTAGCACAAAGTTGTACTAAACTTAAGGCACTTATTTTGGGACAGAGGGAGTATACATTAACCGATTGATCTTGTGCGAGCGTCAGCGGCCTCCATGTCCGTCGGATGGGCTAGTGAAACGGCCCGGAGGTAATCTCACATTCTGCAAGTGGTCCATTGTTTTTGAAAGGGTTTCTACAACTAGTCCCTTGTTGATCTAAAAATAAATCTTCAAGACAACCTATGTTTCATAAAAGAAACCGCAACACAACCAATGTTGCCAAAAAAACACAACATGATCCTATGTTGCAATTCTTTTCGCAACAAGACCTTTGCAAGTAGAGGTGTCAGAACTGATGGCTTGCGAGGCGGCGGATCCGTCGGGCGGCGTGTAGCAAACCCATATGTTAATGCGTTTTCGAGTTTCTCATACAGGATATTGTTTCGACAGAGGTATATGTTTGGTGCCGGCAGGCTGGCTAAGATTTGGGCCGGCTGCCTCACACACACACGTCGGCCCCACCACTGCTTTATCTCATCTACCCTTATCTCTACTCGATAACAACCCGGACCATCATCTCCCACCTCCCGATCCCCTTTTTCCTCGGCCTCTTTCCCTTCCCACGGCAACAAGTCGACTCCCGTCTCCCATCAATCCACCCGCTCGTGCTGCTACAGCTCCCCACCAAGGTGCAGCCACCGCTTGCGTTGTGAGAAGAGTGCCCTAGGTCTGCACCCGCGACAGAGGTGCTGAGGCCGTGTCGGGTGCGCATGCATGCTACAAAGGACGGGATGGAGGGTGACCATGATGGCGGCTGCAGCCTGGTGAGCGAACGACGATGCTGGAACCACCAGCCGGTTTTGTTGCACCTGGTGAAGCAGGACCTCGAACCAGCATCTCGTTTTGCTGCAACTGATAGTGAAGCTGAAAACTAATAGTTGTTTTCGCTATAACCGTCAGCATACGGAGTGGCAACTGGCTATGGAGAAGCTGGAACCAGCTGCGAGTGGGTGTGTTGGTGGTCGTTGGCTGCGGTGGAGGAGGCGTCGCCGCTTCTTTTTTCGCGTCCAGGGACGGGACCAATGCTATAAGGGGTGATTTTTACTGGAACCAACGATGATTTGTGCGGGGACTGGTGAATGTTTTTTGCTAGATCATTTATGGTCAGTGGCTTTTTTTGTTGCAACCGCTAACGTTTTTTGCTTCAGCCGTTGATGTATTTTTGTGCGGCAGGCACCTACCAATGATGGAGACGATGGGGGAACGGGGTTCTATGGATAGCTCAGACTGTGGCGCCACGTCTGGGTGGTCCATGGTAGGTGGCCCGCGTGCCCGCCCGAGGCCACCGTCATTGGGCGGCTTCCGACGCCTGCTAGAGCCGTTTAGCGTGTTGCCCCACACGTGACTATCCAGCGGACCTGCCTGGTGGTGCCTTTGGGCCGAGGCGCTCTGGTCCGGTGGAGCCATGTTGGGTGATGCGAGCTGTCTGATATGTCCCGACGCCATGCGACCCGGCTAGGTGGGCCATAGACGGGTGGACAACTTGCCTGCACGGGGCCACCGTTATTGTGGGGTGTCGGGCGCAGTCGTGAGCGAGGCCCAGCGCGGCGCCTTCTGTAACGTCCGTCCTAGGTCGGATGATATAGGCAGGTCGTTGTGCTCGCCGTGTCGCCGGTTTGAGCGGAGTAAAGTCTATTTTAAACCCTGTGTCTGTAGAGCATGTCGTGAACGAACCTTGACATCCGAATCCCTGAAATTGATACCCTGACTTCTTCAATCCCGATCTTTTTTACCTTGAGACCGTATCCAAACAGAAAAGGCCAGGATGAGTGAATTATGCAGCACATGTTTGTGGGGCCCACCTGTCATCATGAGAAAAAAATAGCGAAATACTAGTTAATGCGTATGTACTTCTAGAAAATACCCACAGAAACCTGTCCGTTGGATTTGAAATTGCGGTCCAGATAGCAATCCCTGCTCTCCTTGTGTTTCTCCCCGAGCAACCGATGCTAGTCCGTGGAGCCACCAGTGGTTACGGCGGCGGCGAGCTCCGTTCCAAGGCGATGATTTCCGCGGCGGCGACCCAGGATTACGGCGCGTCTCGTCCTTCCTAATCTGCACTCTCCGTCCGGCAATCCTGTTCAGCCCCAACGCTCCTCTCCGGAGGCCACTCCGTCCTCCCGAGATCCGAAGGTACCTTGCGATCTGCTACTTGATGAATTGGTTTATTGCAAGGCAAGGTTGGGGCATTCCTAATCCCTGTTGGAACAAAATTTGATGGACTCGTGCCCTTCTTTCTTTCCAGATTGTATATTTCGTTGCCGACATCCTTGTACTTGTAGGTTATGCCTTATGGTTTTCTCATCCAGCCTAGTAAATTATTATTAAGATGCCTGTGTTCACGATATTTGCATCGATTGATCTCAAACTGTACATGGCAAATGATTAACTAGTAGTAAGTGCACCGAAAATTCACTTGTGCGCGCACATCGCATGCAATCTGTGGCCTTTTCTTTTAGCTTTGGTGTGATGAACAGATGCAGGTAGAGTACTGAACTGATATGTCCTACATTTAGGCAATTCAGAATTGCTTCATGATAGGCTGAAACAACATTGTCGTCGCAGCAAAATAATAGTATGAAATGAGAAGTACGGCGGACATGGATTCTTCCAACATTACAAGTCTGTACTCTCTCCTGACATGCAGATACCCTGATGGACCAACGAAGCAGTAGTGGATCTACTAGCAGTCAAGAATTCTCTGTAAAAAGGAAATGCGGTTCTTCCAAGAGGATGGCAAGATCATTGGTGGCGGTGGAGCTTCACCTTCTGCCCCATGTAAGGATCGCTGTTTTCACACACTGCTAAATCTTGACTTCAACAAGGAGTATGAATACTGATTCATGACTACTTTTAAGTTGCTGCTCGCGCTTATTGTAGGATGTGCTGCATGATATACTGTCGCGGTTATCTATCAGAGATGTCGTGAGGATGAGCATACTCTCTCGTGAATGGAGACAGCTAAGGATATGCCACCCAGACCTGGTGCTCACCCTAGACACCTTCTTAGCCAGGACCCAGGTTTTGGTTGTAGTTGTTACTAACCAGAAAATTGAGACTACTGAATTCATCACCAATGTGAACAATCTATTGCGCCCACTGTGGTCTACTTCTACTACAAGTACCACTACGCTGGATAAGTTTGTCATCGAATTTTGTCTTCGCAGAAATGACAAGTATCATATTGATAGATGGGTTAACTTCGGCACCGCGTCAAGGGCTAAGCACATTGCTCTAGATTTCACAGAATTCACTTACTTCGACTCTTCGTGTTGCAAGAACATGTATATTTTCCCTCTGTGCAAATTCAGTGGTCAAAACGGCTCTTGTGTCAAGTCTCTTAATCTGGGCTACGTATGTTTAAAACTGCCCCTCAGTTTCTGTGGTCTCACAAACCTTAAGAAACTCACGCTAAATATGGTATCCATCAGTGGAAGTGATCTCCAGTGCCTGTTGCTGAGCTGTGCTCTTCTCGAGAGTATAAGCATAGAGCGGTGCTCCTCCTTCTCAAGTCTACGCATACGACAGGAGCTGTGCCGGTTGCGGTACCTGCGTGTGCGCCATTGCAAACTGAAAATTATAGAGTTGTGTGCTCCGAATCTTACCAAATTTGAGCTTGACGAGGTTCTGACGGAAATTGTGCTCATTCAATGTTTGAAGTTGTCAGAGGCAACATTCGTGTCAAACATGAGAGAGCACTCATTTGACGACTATGGTTTCAGGTTCACCTTCACCGACCTTCCAACTGCCCTTCCTCATGTGACTATTCCTACTTTTGAATGTTGATCAGGTTTGCTCCTGAAAAGAAGTACTCCATCCGTTCCTAAATATAAGTCTTTGTAGAGATTTCACTATAGACCATATGCAGATGTATATAGATGCATTTTAGAGTATGATTCACTCATTTTGCTCCGTATGTAGTCCATAGTGAAATCTCTCCAAAGACTTATATTTAGGAACGGAGGGAGTATCTCATAGTATTTCCTTTGATTTTGCCATCACCATAATTACATTCAGGCGCATGGTGATTTGCCACGTGCATTGGCATCAAATTAATTTATATTGTTGAGGCCGTGCATTATTTCTGTTCCAGGTGCCAAGATTCACTGAAGCCCAGAGTAGGTTCAGCAACTTGAGGAATCTGAACATGAACCTTCTTGATCACTATTTTGATCCAGAGGATACTAGTTGGGTTTTGGGACTGGTTGATCTCTTGGAATTAACACCTCTCTTAGCAGAAATGGAACTGCATGTAAGTGAGCCAAACATTATGGTGCTCCCTCCGATCCATATTAATTTTCGCAGCTTTAGTAGGGAGTAACATTTTCTGCTATTATGTTTGATCTTGCCACTAGAACACATATGTATATTGAAATGAATGGATATATGGACGCAGATTATTAAGAATGGTCCTAGATGTTGGCTTCCTGAACCGAAGATGGTGACAGCTGTGCAGGGGCCTCTACATCGTCACCTCAGAAGTGTCCACATGTCGGGAATTTGTCACGTGTTGGGGCTAATTGAGCTGGCACTCTACATCCTTGGGAATGCTACTGTGCTTGAACGTATGGTAATAAATCCAGTGGCACATCCCAATAGACTTACCGATGATATCCATTCATTCAGCGAGCCTGTTAGTGTTGATGAATGGGACAATTACTACATCGATGAGACGAGGGTGATTGCAAAACAACACCTTGACAGAGATGAATTCCGCCATATCCTCACATTTTTATGAATATAAATAGTGCCAGGCCTGGTGACGCGATGATTGATGGATCCACTCGGCGTGGTAATCCATCGGGATCTTTTCGTTTTCTCTCGCGAAGCAATTGTGAACTCCGGACATTGCTTGCAATCTGGATTGTTATTATGCTTTCACCCTATATATGTCCTCTTCTTTGGCACTAGTAGTAAGAGCACAAGGCGGGTAGTAGTAATGAACTGATTTTTTTCCTTTATGAAATTTTGTGATTGTTGTTGTCCGTTTCTATTTATCAAACCAAAGACTATGCGTGAAATGTATTAATCTGTTCATTGATCATCCATCTCATCTAGTATGCGTACAGATGCCCGCGAGTAAGGCCATTTCTCGGTGCCTTCGGGAGTATAAGCGAGCTTCAGTCTCGTTCCTTTTGGATGCCTTCAGGAGTAAGCAAACTGGTCAGAACGGAGGCATGTACTACAAGCTGAATGATTAGAAACACAAGCAGTTGGTAGGTGCTTTTTGGCTTTAGTACTATATGAACATAAGCAGGTAGTGACGAACTTATATGTGTACCCTTTCGGTAATGGAGTCCGGGAATTATAATCTCTTTTATGCAGACAAAAAGTGCATGGAAAATATTGATCGATTCGCATCTATGGTATATTAATGGTCGTATAGCTCTTATCCGGTCGCCGGCTCTTTGTTGCATCGTTGCAGGTTCGCTTGGTAGTTGTCATTGGTTTTTATTTTGTCCTTCGTTGAATTTAGTTACTTTAATCCTTTATTAGGGGAGAGTTAAATGAAGCAACTTCATACAGTTGAAATTGAGCTATGATGCTTTTAGGTTGTTATATATTATATATTTGATAGAAAACAAAATCCAAGAGAAATAGACAATCTACAGCTCAGAATATGGGCTTACAAAACCCAAACCCTAAGAAGATTAATTAAAATACATGCACTACCAGCTCTTTGTTGCATCGTTGCAGGTACGCTTGGTAGTTGTCGTTGGTTTTTATTTTGTTCTTTTTTGAATTTAGTTACTTTAGTCTTTAGGAAAGAGTTAAATGGAAGCAACTTCATACAGTTGAAATTGAGCTATGATGCTTTAGGTCGTTATATATTATATATTTGTTAGAAAACAAAATCCAAAAAAGGACAATCTACAACTTAGAATATGGGCTTACAAAACCCAAACCCTAAAAAGATTAATTAAATACAAGTATTGTAGATCGTTGCAGGTTCACTTGGTAGTTGTCGTTGGTTTTTATTTTGTTCTTTTCTGAATTTAGTTACTTTAGTCTTCAGGAGAGAGTTAAATGGAAGCAACTTCATACGGTTGAAATTGAGCTATGTTGTTTTAGGTTGTTATATATATTATATATTTGATAGAAAACAAAATCAAAAAAATGGACAATCTACGGCTCAGAATATGGGCTTACAAAACCTGAACCCTAAAACATTAATTAAAATACAAGCACCACTGAATTTTAGTGCACATACACCCCTGCCTCTAGTCATTTGGTGTGGCCTGTTTTTATAAAATAGGACCACCGAATTTTAGTGAACTCCCAGCGAGTGCCCTCGCATTTGTTTGATTGAGGTCGAACAATGACCATTTTTTAAAAGAAAAATGCCTACTCTAGAAGAAATTAGCATGAATGAAATGCACAAAATGGCATGGATGATATGCAACATAGAGTAAGGTTAAATTGGATTCAACATGCAATAGTTAAGGCATGTTAAATTAATGCAACAATTAAGGACGGTGGTCTAATGTTGATTAAACTTAACGTTACATTTAGTGTGGTTAACATATGGGGTGTACATGGCATAAGATGAACATGGATTGACCCTTCAAAAAAAAAATGATGAACATGGATTGCAATAATAGTACCTACACATATTAAATTGAGTAGGAAGCATTTATATAAACGATTTTCAGTTGCCCCATATCTATAATACCTAAATAGTTCATCCCCACTATGTTATTTCTCTTGACATGCAGCCTATCCACATCAGCAATACTGCCACATTAGCGTTTAGTTAGAGGCTTACATGCGGACCCAGCATAGTAGAGAACAGCCACGTTTGCTTCAGTTACCAGCAGTAGGACCACGACAAGTTGACCACGAACATCTCCTTCCTGACCCAGACCCAACACGAAGCCCCTTTCCCCATCGCATCAAGCGCGACGGCGGCCATCGCATGAGCCGCTGCGTGCGCCGCGGCCCTCCTCCGCAAGGGCCGCCGACCAGCTCCCCTCTGCGTGCGCGGTGCGCCGTGGCGCTCCTCCGCCAGGATCGCCGGCCAGCTCCCCTTGCGTGCGGCATGGCGGCTAGGATCGCCTCTCACGCCCCTAGGCAGCCGCAGCCTCTGCGTTCGGCGCGGTGGACGGTCGGTCCAGCTCCACTCTGCGTGCGGTGGGCCACCCCTCCAGCAGGGCCGCTGGCCCAACTACCCGCTGGTTTTCCGGCGACCTCCCTGCCTCTCGACGTTCCGCTGCACAGGCCCTCCTCGCATCATCGTCCTCGCATGCGCCAACCTCTGTTGCTGGGCTTTCCATCGCCAGAACGATTCCACTTCCACTGGACGACAGATGTCCATTTACTCCAGTTTATTCGTCCATCTTCTTGATGTTTCTATTATTACCGCCGTTACCCCTTCCACAATGCCCCATTGTCGTTCTATATCCTAGATTAATTTGGAGCGCAACAGATGTGTCCAGAAGTCCAGAAGTCCAGAAGTTTTGGCATCTATTCCCCTCCCCGTACACGAGTATAACTACAATGGTCTAGGTCCCAATTTCACCTCCTACCCTCAACAAGCCATTCACCATCAGCCGGACACTCGATGCCTACTGTATGATGATGTGTAGCTCCTTGCAGGAACCTTCGGGAACGACTGTCGGTCAGCCGTTGCTAGTTGCTCCGCATGAACGGGCTGACCCACGTCCTGTCAGAGTCGTTAGATCCACCATACATCCTTTGTTCTACATAATCTCAATATCAAGTGAGTACAAAACATCTTATGCATGCAAATTATGCAGCATCCCAGCTGTATATGATCAGTTGAATGATGCATGCATTAAACCATTACGATTTTGTTGTTGTTTCTTTTTGTAGATCCGCAGTTCTCTCTGATCTTGATCTCAAGTTCGCTAGACTTTCCCTATATTGCAGATTTCATCTAACTTAGCAGACCTGGAGTAGGTAAGGTGCTCTTTCTAAGTAGAGAATCATCTCCAATAATTTGGTTAGATGGGATATAGTACCGTATCTAATTTTTGGCAATGCTGACGGTCGTGGTCCTTTTACTCATGATGTATGGGTATTGTATTATTATTAGTTCTTTTGAATCTATGTGTGTGTGTATCATCTCTACAAATTTGGTTAGATAGGATTTAGTACCACATCTAATATTTTCGCAGTGGTGACAGCCGTGGTCCTTCTACTAATGCTGTATGGGTATTGCATTATTAGTTCTTTTGAATCTACGTGTGTGCGTCCAGGTTGATTTCCCCCGCGAAGGTGTGCTCTCTCAATTTTTCTATTTCTTCATCAAGATGAATTATCATACTTATGCGCTCTCTCTCCCTCCCTCCCTCCCTATCTCACTCGCCCTCTCTCTTACTGAGACATTTTGTTGGTTCCATTTTGCAAAAATTGGGGTATGTACTTCGAGTTGAATTGACTACTTGGATTGGCGACCATTGATTTTTCTTGAGTTATTCAATATTTCAATTTGCTGATTGTACACATTTGCCCTTAATCTCTGTTTACAGTCCTCCATTAACAGGTCAAGTATCAACCTCACAACCTTCAGAACTTAACTTATATATAAACTACACAAAGATTTTGTTGGTTGTGTTTTACATCTTACAAAGTTATTCTTTTACTTTTCCTCAGGAATATGGCAATTCATGTTGGTGACGCAATTGGGCAAGTTTTCATAGTTTACCTATGATTCATGTGAATGCATATGAGAAATCTCACGCTGATTTGGTACTTGGTAGTATTCTAAGCTCCAACCAAGAAGTGGTTCCTCTCTGCTGTAGCTACATTATATTATCCTCCGAAAATGCATGCTATTGTATGTAACTCTTGAAAACACTAAATGTGTGCAGGGTGTGCACATCTACGTTTTGTCATTATCCTTAAGAGATTTGTCAATATAATTCATCAAGTATTAATCTCAGGTCCTATTGTCACCAATTTCCTATAAAGAATATATTTTTCCTATGTATCCATCTGTTATGCCTATGCATTTGAGAAGTAATTTTAAGCTTAAATTGTTACGTTTTCTTTAAGTTTCCTTTCATATAGCTTCAAAGTGGAATTGTATCCTTTGTGTAAATTGACACTAGTAGAAAAAGGGCCTAATGTGAAGCACATTAGTCCCGGTTTGTAACTGAACCGGCATTAATGTGATCATTAGTGCCGATTCAAACGGCTAGGCGGGTGGAACCCATTAGTACCGGTTCATGGCGAACCTTTAGTACCGGTTCGTGCCACGAACCGGTACTAAAGAGGATGTGGCAGGCTGTTGGCGGGCTGGGGCCCCACCAACCCCTTTTAGTACCGGTTCTTGCCGCAAACCGGTACTAAAGAGGTTGCGGTAGGCTGTTTTCAGCAGTTTTTTAGTCCCACCTCGCTCCGCTAATAAGGTTTTTACCACCTTAAATATGTTACTTCTCAGACTATCACAAGCACTTGGTCTTCATTTGAACTCTATGTGTAAAATTTGTGGCCGCAATATGAGTCTTCACCAGTTCCTAAACTGGTGAGGACTCATATTGACAATTCAGATTGTAAGCAAAAAGATCATTGATGATCAATGTATTTTTGATGTATATTTTTACATGTTTACACATAGCAGTAGCGCTACTCCTAAGCCATTCTATCTTCCCCAACCGGCCGCCCCTCACTCTCTCCTCTCTCCACTCACACTCACTCGGTCTCCCCTCTCAATCCCCCCGCGCCGGTCCTCCCACACCGGCCGCCCCTCTCACTCTCTCCTCTCAGGCCTTTAGGAAATGGTGTAGACTGCATGGAGCTATGTCTCAGAAAAAAATTGGATGCACTTCGTGTACAAACTGGACAATCTTTTTTTGAGTATCAGGGTTTCGGACAAAAACTCATCTGTTACAAAGGCATTTCATTTTTCTAAACTTATTACAACTCTAGACTTTGTGTGCGTTCATTATGCACCATTCAAGGCCACGTCTTTCAACCCTTTCTGCCTTCATTTTCTATTTTCATGCATTTATTGATTTGTTTTGAACTAAATGACCCTGAAATTGAAAAGCACTACAAATGAACTCTTAAAAGGCTGAAACTTGGCATGGTACCATCATTTCACCCACATAGCATGTGCAAAAAAGTAGAGGGGGTTACGGCAAAAACTGGATGCACTTCGTGTACAAACTGGACAATCTCTTTTGAAGTATCAGGGTTTCGGACGAAAACTCATCTGTTACAAAGGCATTTCATTTTTCTAAACTTATTACAAGTCTAGACTTTTTGTGCGTTCATTATGCACCATTCAAGACCACGTCATCAATTTTCAACCCTTTCTGCCTTCATTTTCTATTTTTCATGCATTTACTGATTTGTTTTGAGCTAAATGACCATGAAATTGAAAAGCACAACAAATGAACTCTTAAAAGGCTGAAACTTGGCATGGTACCATCATTTCACCCACATAGCATGTGCAAAAAAAATAGAGAGGGTTACGACAAAAATAGATGCACTTCATGTACAAACTGGACAATCTCTTTCGAAGTATCAGAGTTTCGGACGAGAACTCATCTGTTATAAAGGCATTTCATTTTTCTAAACTTATTACAACTCTAGACTTTTTGTGCGCTCATTATGCACCATTCAAGGCCACGTCATCAACTTCCAACCCTTTCTGCCTTCATTTTCTATTTTTCATGCATTTACTGATTTGTTTTAAGCTAAATGACCCTGAAATTGAAAAGCTCTACAAATGAAATCTTAAAAAGGCTGAAACTTGGCATGGTACCATCATTTCACCCACATAGCATGTGCAAAAAAGTAGAGAGGGTTACGGCAAAAACTAGATGCACTTCGTGTACAAACTGGACAATCTCTTTTGAAGTATCAGGGTTCCGGACGAAAACTCATCTGTTACAATGGCATTTCATTTTTCTAAACTTATT